>NC_060177.1:90376127-90380997 GCF_021184085.1 Oncorhynchus gorbuscha
TCTCCTGGTGGAGGTAGAGCTGCTCCTACAGACTCCTCCTGGTCATGGTAGAGCTGTTCCTCGTACAGACTCCTCCTGGTGGAGGTAGAGCTGCTCCTCGTACAGACTCCTCCTGGTGGAGGTAGAGCTGCTCCTACAGACTTCTCCTGGTGGAGGTAGAGCTGCTCCTACAGACTCCTCCTGGTGGAGGTAGAGCTGCTCCTACAGACTCCTCCTGGTCATGGTAGAGCTGCTCCTACAGACTCCTCCTGGTCATGGTAGAGCTGCTGCTACAGACTCCTCCTGGTCATGGTAGAGCTGTTCCTCATAAAGACTCCTCCTGGTGGAGGTAGAGCTGCTCCTACAGACTCCTCCTGGTCATGGTAGAGCTGCTCCTCGTACAGACTCCTCCTGGTGGAGGTAGAGCTGCTCCTACAGACTCCTCCTGGTCATGGTAGAGCTGTTCCTACAGACTCCTCCTGGTCATGGTAGAGCTGCTCCTACAGACTCCTCCTGGTGGAGGTAGAGCTGTTCCTACAGACTCCTCCTGGTCATGGTAGAGCTGCTCCTACAGACTTCTCCTGGTGGAGGTAGAGCTGCTCCTACAGACTCCTCCTGGTCATGGTAGAGCTGCTCCTACAGACTCCTCCTGGTGGAGGTAGAGCTGCTCCTACAGACTCCTCCTGGTAATGGGAGAGCTGCTCCTACAGACTCCTCCTGGTGGAGGTAGAGCTGCTCCTACAGACTCCTCCTGGTCATGGTAGAGCTGCTCCTACAGACTCCTCCTGGTGGAGGTAGAGCTGCTCCTACAGACTCCTCCTGGTGGAGGTAGAGCTGCTCCTACAGACTCCTCCTGGTCATGGTAGAGCTGCTCCTACAGACTCCTCCTGGTGGAGGTAGAGCTGCTCCTACAGACTCCTCCTGGTGGAGGTAGAGCTGCTCCTACAGACTCCTCCTGGTGGAGGTAGAGCTGCTCCTCGTACAGGTGGAGGTAGAGCTCCTCCTCCTGGTCATGGTAGAGCTGCTCCTCGTACAGACTCCTCCTGGTGGAGGTAGAGCTGCTCCTACAGACTCCTCCTGGTCATGGTAGAGCTGCTCCTCGTACAGACTCCTCCTGGTGGAGGTAGAGCTGCTCCTACAGACTCCTCCTGGTCATGGTAGAGCTGCTTCCTACAGACTCCTCCTGGTGGAGGTAGAGCTGCTCCTACACAGACTCCTCCTGGTGGAGGTAGAGCTGCTCCTACAGACTCCTCCTGGTGGATGGTAGAGCTGCTCCTACAGACTCCTCCTGGTGGAGGTAGAGCTGCTCCTACAGACTCCTCCTGGTCATGGTAGAGCTGTTCCTCCTGGTCACAGACTCCTCCTGGTGGAGGCTGCTCCTAGAGCTGCTCCTGCTCCTACAGACTCCTCCTGGTGGAGGTAGAGCTGCTCCTACAGACTCCTCCTGGTCATGGTAGAGCTGCTCCTACAGACTCCTCCTGGTGGAGGTAGAGCTGTTCCTACAGACTCCTCCTGGTCATGGTAGAGCTGCTCCTACAGACTCCTCCTGGTGGAGGTAGAGCTGTTCCTACAGACTCCTCCTGGTCATGGTAGAGCTGCTCCTACAGACTCCTCCTGGTGGAGGTAGAGCTGCTCCTACAGACTTCTCCTGGTGGAGGTAGAGCTGCTCCTACAGACTCCTCCTGGTGGAGGTAGAGCTGCTCCTACAGACTCCTCCTGGTGGAGGTAGAGCTGCTCCTACAGACTCCTCCTGGTGGAGGTAGAGCTGCTCCTACAGACTCCTCCTGGTCATGGTAGAGCTGCTCCTACAGACTCCTCCTGGTGGAGGTAGAGCTGCTCCTACAGACTCCTCCTGGTGGAGGTAGAGCTGCTCCTACAGACTCCTCCTGGTAATGGGAGAGCTGCTCCTACAGACTCCTCCTGGTGGAGGTAGAGCTTCTCCTACAGACTTCTCCTGGCCATGGTAGAGCTGCTCCTACAGACTCCTCCTGGTGGAGGTAGAGCTGCTCCTACAGACTCCTCCTGGTGGAGGTAGAGCTGCTCCTACAGACTTCTCCTGGCCATGGTAGAGCTGCTCCTACAGACTCCTCCTGGTGGAGGTAGAGCTGCTCCTACAGACTCCTCCTGGTGGAGGTAGAGCTGCTCCTACAGACTCCTCCTGGTGGAGGTAGAGCTGCTCCTACAGACTTCTCCTGGCCATGGTAGAGCTGCTCCTACAGACTTCTCCTGGCCATGGTAGAGCTGCTCATACCGACTCCTCCTGGTGGAGGTAGAGCTGTTCCTTCAGACTCCTCCTGGTAATGGTAGAGCTGCTCCTACAGACTCCTCCTGGTCATGGTATCACAAATCTATAATTTATATAGTTCTTTATTTAAAAATGTAGTTATTTGTTACATTTGACTGTGTAAAACCTAGCAGTACTACCTATTTCCCTGAGAGTGAGGCGGATATGCTCCCGAGTGGCGGTGCAGACTAAGGCATTGCATCTCAGTGCAAAAGGTGTCACTACAGTCCCTGGTTTTGAATCCAGGTTGTATACATCCGGCCGTGATTGGGAGTCCCATAGGGTGGCGCACAACTGGCCCAGCGTCATCCAGGTTTGTCCGGGGGTAGGCCGTCGTTGTAAATAAGAATTTGATATTAACTGACTTGTCTAGATAAATAAATGATACATAAAAAAGAAAAAATATAGCATTTGGCAAAAAAACATTATTATTTGTCTACATCAAACTATCAAGCTGTAGATTTAATATAAATACAAGTATTTCATTAAACAACCCCATGCCATCTATTTCATAAGTTCTTGAAACAATTAAAGATAATTAAACCAACATTTCGGAAAAATTGATTAATAGCATTTTGGAATGAAACTCTTCATCTATACAATATGCAGAATAATATTTATTTAAAATGTTTACTAATTTTTAAACAATTGGGGACAGATGCTAATGAGGGCCCCAGAAAAACAGCATCATTTTGGTGGTCTTACATTTATTTTTGCCCCTATTGACACAGGTTTTCTGCCCCTGCAGGAGAGTACAGAGATGCCCCTGAGATGCCCCTTCACATATGCTCACGAGGCAGATCAGAGCCCAAAGGCAGCCCACCATACCTCAGTATGCCTCAGGTCACAGGTCACAGGTCAGGGTTTGAGTCAATTCAAAAATAATTCAGACAATTCAAGAAGTGATGTGATATTATTAATATTTTTATTTTATTAAAACAAATGTTCAAACAAAAAGCTTTTACTGAGAAGTCCTTAAAAAGGTGCCTGTTTGGGGGGAATTGGATGCTCAGTTTACTTCCTGAATTGAATGACTTCACTTCAAGTCGACCCTAACCCTTCCTCAATAAGGATCCATTGGCTTCTGATCTGATGTCTGACCTGGGTCAACAACAGCATGGATAACCATGGCTAACTACAATTGTTTTGAAGCTCCTCTCCTTAGAGACATGCAAGCCATCAGCTCAAGGGGACCTCTGGTATGACGCTACTACCATCATGACCCCAGACACTTGTTTTAACAAAGCATGTTCTCTCCCTTCGGGGGCATCAGTCCTGAGGGGCCTTCTCAGGGATCAAATTCTGGGCCTCAACCTCGTAATTGCCATGTTAGATAGGGATAAGCACAGGGCATCATCTCAGGCATTGTATGTGTGTGTGTGTGTGTGTGTGTGTGGTGGGATTTCAAAGTAGATTTACCTCAGAAGACCTCCTCTCTCCCCTTCTCTTCCCAATTTTCCTCTTGATTCGCAAGGGAACGTGGACCTTCCTGAATTCCCATCGTTGACCCCCCCGCCCCCCTTTGTTTATGTTTTCAAATACTTAAGCCTTGAAACGAGCCCTGCTGCCGAACCCTCGTCTCAGGGATCTGATGTGGTTCTGGGAGGAATCATGTTGATAACTCAGGCCTTTCAGGGTAAAGAATGTGAGACGTGTTATCAGGAAACCAGCCAACAGTGATGATGTTCCCCTGCCTTCAGTTTTAATCTCTCCCATACACTTGGCCTGGAGGAGAGAGAGAGAGAAAGACAGAGAGAGAGAAAGAGAGTGAGAGATAAAGGAGGAGGGTGAGGGGGGGTGGTTGATTTGACACAACAGCGTAGAGGCTGGCTTGCGAGGGAAAGGCGGTCCTAAAACGAGCATCAAAATGTTCCTATGCCAACTCAAGCATGTAACTCATTGAACTGTTTGGCAGTGGTGTGTCCTTGCGGAGAGCAGAGTCCTCAGTCCTCGCTAACATAGTGCTGGGTCCAGGTCCCTAGTCTCCCCAGCTCCTCCGTTTCCGTTCCCTAGTAGGATGGCATGACGTTTCACATTAGTGTAACACAGCTCAGACTGAGGCCCAGGCACTGCAGCTCAATGTCCAGCTGAATATTGCAGAGATTGCCCAGAGTTTACTGGTATCATAAGTGTGCCCATTTAATCCCTGTTCCATGGTCCCAGCAGAACACGCATCCTCTCTACTCATTAGTGTCAGGGTACTTTAACATTATCTTGTAGTCACCCACTGGAGATGAGACGGTCGGTGGCTCTGTAGGAGCAGCTCTACCATGACCAGGAGGAGTCTGTAGGAGCAGCTCTACCTCCACCAGGAGAAGTCTGTAGGAGCAGCTCTACCTCCACCAGGAGGAGTCTGTAGGAGCAGCTCTACCTCCACCAGGAGGAGTCTGTAGGAGCAGCTCTACCTCTACCAGGAGGAGTCTAATAATAATAATAATAATATATGACATTTAGCGGACGCTTTTATCCAAAGCGACTTACAGTCATGTGTGCATACATTCTACGTATGGGTGGTCCCGGGAATCGAACCCACTACCCTGGCGTTACAAGCGCCATGCTCTACCAACTGAGCTACAGAAGGACTGAAGGAACAGCTCTACCTCCACC
>NC_060177.1:90381097-90425283 GCF_021184085.1 Oncorhynchus gorbuscha
GGAGCAGCTCTACCTCCACCAGGAGGAGTCTGTAGGAGCAGCTCTACCATCTCTGTAGGAGCAGCTCACCTCCACCAGGAGGAGTCTGAAGGAACAGCTCTACCTCCACCAGGAGAGTCTGAGTCTGGAGGAGTCTGAAGGAACAGCTCTACCTCCACCAGGAGGAGTCTGTAGGAGCAGCTCTACCTCCACCAGGAGGAGTCTGTAGGAACAGCTCTACCTCCACCAGGAGGAGTCTGTAGAAGCAGCTCTACCTCCACCAGGAGGAGTCTGTAGGAGCAGCTCTACCTCCACCAGGAGGAGTCTGTAGGAGCAGCTCTACCATTACCAGGAGGAGTCTGAAGGAACAGCTCTACCTCCACCAGGAGGAGTCTGTAGGAGCAGCTCTACCATGACCAGGAGTCTGTAGGAGCAGCTCTACCATGACCACAAGGAGGAGTCTGTAGACCAGGAGGAGTCTGAAGGAACAGCTCTACCTCCACCAGGAGGAGTCTGTAGGAGCAGCTCTACCATGACCAGGAGGAGTCTGTAGGAGCAGCTCTACCTCCACCAGGAGGAGTCTGTAGGAGCAGCTCTACCATTACCAAGAGGAGTCTGAAGGAGCAGCTCTACCTCCACCAGGAGGAGTCTGTAGGAGCAGCTCTACCTCCACCAGGAGGAGACTGTAGGAGCAGCTCTACCTCCACCAGGAGGAGTCTGTAGGAGCAGCTCTACCTCTACCAGGAGGAGTCTGAAGGAACAGCTCTACCTCCACCAGGAGGTCTGTAGTCTGACCAGGAGGAGTCTGAAGCAGCTCTACCTCCACCAGGAGGAGTCTGAAGGAGCAGCTCTACCTCCACCAGGAGGAGTCTGTAGGAGCAGCTCTACCTCCACCAGGAGGAGTCTGTCTAGGAGGAGTCTGTAGGAGCAGCTCTCCATGACCAGGAGGAGTCTGTAGGAGCAGCTCTACCTCCACCAGGAGGAGTCTGTAGGAGCAGCTCTACCATCCACCAGGAGGAGTCTGAAGGAACAGCTCTACCTCCACCAGGAGGAGTCTGTAGGAGCAGCTCTACCAGGAGGAGTCTGTAGGAGCACTCAGGAGGAGTCTGTAGGAACAGCAGCTCTACCTCTACCATGACCAGGAGGAGTCTGAAGGAACAGCTCTACCTCCACCAGGAGGAGTCTGTAGGAGCAGCTCTACCATGACCAGGAGGAGTCTGTAGGAGCAGCTCTACCTCCACCAGGAGGAGTCTGTAGGAGCAGCTCTACCTCCACCAGGAGGAGTCTGTAGGAGCAGCTCTACCTCCACCAGGAGGAGTCTGAAGGAGCAGCTCTACCTCCACCAGAGGAGTCTGTAGGAGCAGCTCTACCTCCACCAGGAGGAGTCTGAAGGAGCAGCTCTACCTCCACCAGGAGGAGTCTGTAGGAGCAGCTCTACCTCCACCAGGAGGAGTCTGTAGGAGCAGCTCTACCTCCACCAGGAGGAGTCTGACAGCTCTAGGAGGAGTCTGTAGGAGCAGCTCTACCTCCACCAGGAGGAGTCTGAAGGAACAGCTCTACCTCCACCAGGAGGAGTCTGTAGGAGCAGCTCTACCATGACCAGGAGGAGTCTGTAGGAGCAGCTCTACCTCCACCAGGAGGAGTCTGTAGGAGCAGCTCTACCATCTGACCAGGAGGAGTCTGTAGGAGCAGCTCTACCTCCACCAGGAGGAGTCTGTAGGAGCAGCTCTACCTCCACCAGAGGAGTCTGAAGGAGCAGCTCTACCTCCACCAGGAGGAGTCTGTAGGAGCAGCTCTACCTCCACCAGGAGGAGACTGTAGGAGCAGCTCTACCTCCACCAGGAGGAGTCTGTAGGAGCAGCTCTACCTCCACCAGGAGGAGTCTGAAGGAACAGCTCTACCTCCACCAGGAGGAGTCTGTAGGAGCAGCTCTACCTCCACCAGGAGGTCTGAAGGAACAGCTCTACCTCCACCAGGAAGGTCTGTAACAGCTCTAGGAGGAGTCTGTAGGAGCAGCTCTACCATGACCAGGAGGAGTCTGTAGGAGCAGCTCTACCTCCACCAGGAGGAGTCTGTAGGAGCAGCTCTACCATCCAGGAGGAGTCTGAAGGAACAGCTCTACCAGGAGGAGTCTGAAGGAACAGCTCTACCTCCACCAGGAGGAGTCTGTAGGAGCAGCTCTAGCCAGGAGGAGTCTGTAGGAGCAGCTCTACCTCCACCAGGAGGAGTCTGAAGGAACAGCTCTACCTCCACCAGGAGGAGTCTGTAGGAGCAGCTCTACCATGACCAGGAGGAGTCTGAGGAGTCTGAGGAACAGCTCTACCTCCACCAGGAGGAGGAGTCTGTAGGAGCAGCTCTACCATGACCAGGAGGAGTCTGTAGGAGCAGCTCTACCTCCACCAGGAGGAGTCTGTAGGAGCAGCTCTACCATTACCAAGAGGAGTCTGAAGGAGCAGCTCTACCTCCACCAGGAGGAGTCTGTAGGAGCAGCTCTACCATGACCAGGAGGAGTCTGTAGGAGCAGCTCTACCTCCACCAGGAGGAGTCTGTAGGAGCAGCTCTACCTCCACCAGGAGGAGTCTGTAGGAGCAGCTCTACCTCCACCAGGAGGAGTCTGAAGGAACAGCTCTACCTCCACCAGGAGGAGTCTGAAGGAACAGCTCTACCTCCACCAGGAGGAGTCTGTAGGAGCAGCTCTACCTCCACCAGGAGGAGTCTGAAGGAACAGCTCTACCTCCACCAGGAGGAGTCTGTAGAAGCAGCTCTACCATGACCAGGAGGAGTCTGTAGGACCAGGAGGAGTCAGCTCTACCTCCACCAGGAGGAGTCTGAAGGAGGAGTCAGCTCTACCTCCACCAGGAGGAGTCTGTAGGAGCAGCTCTACCTCCACCAGGAGGAGTCTGTAGGAGCAGCTCTACCATGACCAGGAGGAGTCTGACCAGGAGGAGTCAGCTCTACCTCACCAGGAGGAGTCTGTAGGAGCAGCTCTACCATGACCAGGAGGAGTCTGTAGGAGCAGCTCTACCTCCACAAGGAGGAGTCTGTAGGAGCAGCTCTACCATTACCAGGAGGAGTCTGAAGGAACAGCTCTACCTCCACCAGGAGGAGTCTGTAGGAGCAGCTCTACCATGACCAGGAGGAGTCTGTAGGAGCAGCTCTACCTCCACCAGGAGGAGTCTGTAGGAGCAGCTCTACCTCCACCAGGAGCAGCTCTACCATCCACCAGAGGAGTCTGTAGGAGCAGCTCTACCTCCACCAGGAGGAGTCTGAAGGAGCAGCTGAAGGAACAGCTCTACCTCCACCAGGAGGAGTCTGTAGGAGCAGCTCTACCAGGAGGAGTCCACCAGGAGGAGTCTGAACCAGGAGGAGTCAGCTCTACCTCCACCAGGAGGAGTCTGTAGGAGCAGCTCTACCAGGAGGAGTCTGACCAGGAGGAGTCTGTAGGAGCAGCTCTACCTCCACCAGGAGGAGTCTGTAGGAGCAGCTCTACCATTACCAGGAGGAGTCTGAAGGAACAGCTCTACCTCCACCAGGAGGAGTCTGTAGGAGCAGCTCTACCATGACCAGGAGGAGTCTGTAGGAGCAGCTCTACCTCCACCAGGAGGAGTCTGTAGGAGCAGCTCTACCATTACCAGGAGGAGTCTGAGGAGCAGCTCTCTGGAGGAGTCTGTAGGAGCAGCTCTACCATCCACCAGGAGGAGTCTGTAGGGAGCAGCTCTACCTCCACCAGGAGGAGTCTGTAGGAGTCTGGAGGAGTCTGAAGGAGCAGCTCTACCTCCACCAGGAGGAGTCTGTAGGAGCAGCTCTACCTCCACCAGGAGGAGTCTGAAGGAACAGCTCTACCTCCACCAGGAGGAGTCTGAAGGAACAGCTCTACCTCCACCAGGAGGAGTCTGTAGGAGCAGCTCTACCTCCACCAGGAGGAGTCTGAAGGAACAGCTCTACCTCCACCAGGAGGAGTCTGAAGAAACAGCTCTACCTCCACCAGGAGGAGTCTGTAGGAGCAGCTCTACCTCCACCAGGAGGAGTCTGTAGGAGCAGCTCTACCATTACCAGGAGGAGTCTGAAGGAACAGCTCTACCTCCACCAGGAGGAGTCTGTAGGAGCAGCTCTACCATGACCAGGAGTCTGTAGGAGCAGCTCTACCATGACCAGGAGGAGTCTGAAGGAACAGCTCTACCTCACCAGGAGGAGTCTGTAGGAGCAGCTCTACCATGACCAGGAGGAGTCTGTAGCTCTACCTCCACCAGGAGGAGTCTCTACCAGCTCTACCAAGGAGGAGTCTGAAGGAGCAGCTCTACCTCCACCAGGAGGAGTCTGTAGGAGCAGCTCTACCATCCACCAGGAGGAGTCTGGAGGAGGAGCAGCTCTACCTCCACCAGGAGGAGTCTGAGGAACAGCTCTACCTCCAAGAGGAGTCTGAAGGAGCAGCTCTACCTCCACCAGGAGGAGTCTGTAGGGGCAGCTCTACCATTACCAGGAGGAGTCAGCAGCTCTACCAGGAGGAGTCTGTAGGAGCAGCTCTACCATTACCAAGAGGAGTCTGAAGGAGCAGCTCTACCTCCACCAGGAGGAGTCTGTAGGAGCAGCTCTACCATTACCAGGAGGTGTCTGAAGGAACAGCTCTACCTCCACCAGGAGGAGTCTGTAGGAGCAGCTCTACCATTACCAGGAGGAGTCTGAAGGAACAGCTCTACCTCCACCAGGAGGAGTCTGTAGGAGCAGCTCTACCTCCACCAGGAGGAGTCTGAAGGAGCAGCTCTACCTCCACCAGGAGGAGTCTGTAGGAGCAGCTCTACCTCCACCAGGAGGAGTCTGTAGGAGCAGCTCTACCATTACCAGGAGGAGTCTGTAGGAGGAGTCTGTAGCTCTACCATTACCAGGAGGAGTCTGTAGGAGCAGCTCTACCTCCACCAGGAGGAGTCTGAAGGAACATCTCTACCTCCACCAGGAGGAGTCTGTAGGAGCAGCTCTACCATGACCTGGAGGAGTCTGTAGGAACAGCTCTACCTCCACCAGGAGGAGTCTGTAGGAGCAGCTCTACCTCCACCAGGAGGAGTCTGTAGGAACAGCTCTACCATGACCAGGAGGAATGATATGTTATTTTCAAACAATTTAAGTGTGGTTAGGTGACTCATTCAGCAACAATGTGTTAGTGATCAGTAATGGGGAGGCCAGTCCCAGGTCTGTTGGAGGGGGAATATATCCCTGTGTGTTTGTATGGGTTTTGTCTAGGTTACAAGAGCTGCACTTGGACAACAACCCTCCCATTCGTGTCCCCTGGAACTCACTTTATAAACAACAGATCAACCATTTTGACCCACCCCAAGTCGTTCACTCCAAAATATCTTTTCGAACCCCCAAAACCATGAAGACATAGCAAGTTTTCACAACTCTTACGTCCAAACAAAATGTTTAAAATCACCAACAAGTTATCGTTGAAGTTATTGGCAGCAGGACTTCACAGGGAAGTAGCAACTTTCTGCGATTGGCATCCCTATGAGGGAAATTGGTTGGAAAGAAGTTTAAAAGATGTCTCACAAGGATTGTTACTGAAACAACACTTTGTTTAATTCGCATCTGTGCTATTTACACAAGTATGTGGTATTATGTTCACGGTACTGTAAATTCCAATACACTGTTTTTACATTAGCCAATATACTTGTAAATACACTCTTCCAATACACTTAGCCAATACATTTGCAAATACCCTTAGCAAATACCCTTAGCCAATACACTTGTCCATTACACTTGTCCATTACACTTGTCCATTACACTTGTCCATTACACTTAGCCAATACATGTAGCCAATACACTTAGCCAATATACTTGTAAATACACTCTTCCAATACACTTAGCCAATACATTTGCAAATACCCTTAGCCAATACACTTGTCCATTACACTTGTCCATTACACTTGTCCATTACACTTGTCCATTACACTTAGCCAATACATGTAGCCAATACACTTAGCCAATACACTTAGCCAATACACTTAGCCAATACACTTAGCCAATACACTTACCCAGTACACTTAGACAATACACTTAGCCATTACACTTAGCCTGACATACTGTAGATCTGGATTGAGCCTGACATACTGTAGATCTGGATTGAAATCGTACATCTTCCACATCTTCCTGTATTCTAAAAATGTATTGCATTTTATAGTATTTTATTGTAATAATGTATTGAATTGTATAGTATTGTATTGTAATAATGTATTGTATTTATAGTATTGTATTGTAATAACGCACTCCATTTTATAGTATTGTGATAATGTATTTTATTTTATAGTATTGTATTGAAATAATGTATTGTATTTATAGTATTGTATTGTAATAATTTGTAACGATTTTTGGCGTTGTTGGTGGAAGGAGAGGAGGACCAAAATGCAGCAAGGTAAGTGTTCGTCATTTTTAATGAAAAGCCACTGAACACGAAAATACAAAATAACAAAGTGAAAGACAAATGAAAAATGAAACAGTTCTGTCTGGTGGAAACACAGACAGAAAACAGTTCTGTCTGGAGGAAACACAGACAGAAAACAGTTCTGTCTGGAGGAAACACAGAGACAGAAAACAGTTCTGTCTGGAGGAAACACAGAGACAGAAAACAGTTCTGTCTGGAGGAAACACAGAGACAGAAAACAGTTCTGTCTGGAGGAAACACAGAGACAGAAAACAGTTCTGTCTGGAGGAAACAAAGAGACAGAAAACATGTAACAGCGTTCGTCTGTTGAAGAAAGAGAGTCGAACCGAAGCGCAGCGTGTAGGTTACTCATGACTTTAATGAAAGAACGCGGTACATGAAATAACTGATACTAACTACAAAAACAACAGAACGGAACGTGAAACTAATTACAGCCTATCTGGTGACTAAAACACAGAGACAGGAACAAACACCCACGAAATACAAAGCGAACTCAGGCTACCTAAGTACGGTTCCCAATCAGAGACAACGATAAGCACCTGACTCTAATTGAGAATCGCCTTAGGCAGCCAAGCCTATCTAGACACACCCCTAATCATACACAATCCCAATGCTAATAAAACCCCAATACGAAACACAACATATAAACCCATGTCACACCCTGGCCTACCCAAACATATAACAAAAACACAAAATACAATGACCAAGGCGTGACAGAACCCCCCCCCCCCCTAAGGTGCGGACTCCCGGACCCACCTCAAGAGCATAGGGAGGGTCCGGGTGGGCGTCTGTCCATGGTGGCGGTTCTGGCTCGGGACGTGGACCCCACTCCATAAATGTCCTATTTCCTCCCCTTCGTGTCCTGGGATAATCCACCTTCTCCGCCGACCATGGCCTAATAGTTCTCACCCAGATCCCCACATAACTGAGGAGCAGCTCGTGACAGAGGGGCAGCTCGTGACAGAGGGGCAGCTCGGGACAGAGGGGCAGCTCGGGACAGAGGGGCATCTCAGGACAGAGGGGCATCTCAGGACAGAGGGGCATCTCAGGACAGAGGGGCATCTCAGGACAGAGGGGCAGCTCGGGACAGAGGGGCAGCTCGGGACAGAGGGGCAGCTCGGGACTGAGGGAAGCCCGGTACTGAGGGAAGCCCGGTACTGAGGGGGAAGCCCGGTACTGAGAGGAAGCTCAGTACTGAGAGGAAGCCCAGTACTGAGAGGAAGCCCAGTACTGAGAGGAAGCTCAGGCAGATAGTAGGCTCTGGTAAATCCTGGCTGGCTGGCGGAACTGGAAGAGTCAGGTTGTCTGGCAGATCTGGAAGAGACTGGTTGTCTGGCGGCGCTGGGTAGACTGGCGGCGCTGGGCAGACTGGCGGCGCTGGGCAGACTGGCAGCGCTGGGCAGACTGGCGGCGCTGGCGGCGCTGGACAGACTGGCGGCGCTGGGCAGACTGGGAGCACTGGCGGCGCTGGGCCGACTGGGAGCACTGGCGGCGCTGGGCAGACTGGGAGCACTGGCGGAGCTGGGCAGACTGGCGGCACTGGGCAGACTGGCGGCACTGGACAGACTGGCGGCACTGGATAGACTGGCGGCGCTGGACAGACTGGCTGCGCTGGGCAGACTGGGAGCACTGGCGGCGCTGTGCAGACTGGGAGCACTGGCGGAGCTGGGCAGACTGGCGGCACTGGCGGCGCTGGGCAGACGGGAGACTCCGGCAGCGCAGGAGAGGAGAAAGGCTCTGGCTGCGCTAAACAGGCGGGAGACTCCGACAGCGCAGGAGAGGAGAAAAGCGCTGGCTGCGCTGAACAGGCGAGGCGCACTGGAGGCCGGGTGCGTGGTGCTGGTACTGGTGGTACTGGATCGAGGACACGCACTGGAAGCCTGGTGCGGGGAGCTGCTACCGGAGGACTGGTGTGTAGAGGTGGCTCTGGATAGACCGGACCGTGCAGGCGCACTGGAGCTCTTGAGCACCGAGCCTGCCCAAGCTTACCTGGCTCGATGCCCACTCTAGCCCGGCCAATAGGAAGGGCTGGTATGTGCCGCACCTGGCTCTGCACCTGCACTGGAAACACCGTGCGCTCCATAGCATAACACAGTGCCTGCCCGGTCTCTCTAGCCAAACGGTGAGCACAGGGAGTTTGCGCAGGTCTCCTACCTGGCAT
Organism: Oncorhynchus gorbuscha; assembly: GCF_021184085.1. Taxonomy (NCBI): domain Eukaryota; kingdom Metazoa; phylum Chordata; class Actinopteri; order Salmoniformes; family Salmonidae; genus Oncorhynchus; species Oncorhynchus gorbuscha. Next base: position 90,389,671 of record NC_060177.1, read on the forward strand.
AACTATTCTCCCTTCTAGCCCCCCCCCCCCCCAATAATTTTTTGGGGCTGCTTTTCCGGACGGCGATATTCTCCCGGCTGCGCCCAGGGTCCTTTTCCGTCTAATATCATCTCCCAAGACCAGAAGTCCTTATATTGCTGCTCCTCACAATTAACAGGGAGAGTAGGCTCAGGTCTGACTCCTGACTCAGCCACTCTCTCTCTGCGCTTTCCCCCAATAAATATTTGGGGGTTACTTTCATTTTTCGCTCTGCGTTGCCGTGTTTTCCTTTTAGACTCCATTCATCTATAGCCCTCTTCGCATTGCTGTAGGGAATCCCAGGCGGGCTCGTGCACTCTCTCCGGGTCGGCCGCCCACCTGTCGATTTCTTCCCACGTCGTATACTCCATTAGCTCCTGCCAGTTATCTGCGTCGTTGCCAGTTACACGCTGCTCGGTCCGTGAGAGGTGGTGGGTGTTTCTGTAACGGCGTTTGTCTGTTGAAGAAAGAGAGTCGAACCGAAGCGCAGCATGTAGGTTACTCATGACTTTAATGAAAGAACGCGGTACATGAAATAACTGATACTAACTACAAAAACAACAGAACGGAACGTGAAACTAATTACAGCCTATCTGGTGACTAAAACACAGAGACAGGAACAAACACCCATGAAATACAAAGCGAACTCAGGCTACCTAAATACGGTTCCCAATCAGTGTCAGGATTTGGCCAGGGTTGTTCCGGTTTTTGGTCACTAGATGCCCCCATTGTGCCTTTTGACCTTTTGTTTTCCCTTGATCCCCATTATTATTTGCACCTGTGCCTCGTTTCCCCTGATTGTATTTAAACCCTTTGTTTTACTCTGTTCTTTGCTCTGTGTTTGTATGTTAGCACCCAGCCCTAGTACTCTGAGAACTCTTGTTGATCCCGGTGGACTCTCTTGTGGAATTCTGTTTTTTGTTCTTGTTTGTTTGTTTTTTGAGTATCTTTTGAGGCTTTTTGTGCTTTACCTTCCACCTTGTGGATTTACCTTTTTGTCTTGGAGGATTACCTTTGTTCTTGTGGGATTCCTTTTGAGGTTGTGGAGTTACATGTTTTCCTGAAGAACTTCACTTTTTACTTCATTAAATACACCGTCTGAAGTACTGCTGTGTCTGCCTCATCTTCTGGGTTCTGCCGACTATTCGTGGCTCAGTTGGTTAAGTGACTGATTCTCACTCCGGAGACCCGGGTTCGTAACCGGTCCTGACAATCAGAGACAACAATAAGCACCTGACTCTAATTGAGAATCGCCTCAGGCAGCCAAGCCTACACCCCTAATCATACACAATCCCAATGCTAATAAAACCCCAATATGAAACACAACATATAAACCCATGTCACACCCTGGCCTACCCAAACATATAACAACAACACAAAATACAATGACCAAGGCGTGACAAAACAGTTCTGTTTGGAGGAAACACAGAGACAGAAAACAGTTCTGTCTGGAGGAAACACAGACACAGAAAACAGTTCTGTCTGGAGGAAACACAGAGACAGAAAACAGTTCTGTCTGGAGGAAACACAGACACAGAAAACAGTTCTGTCTGGAGGAAACACAGAGACAGAAAACAGTTCTGTCTGGAGGAAACACAGACACAGAAAACAAACACCCACAACCAACATGGGGCAAACAGGCTACTTAAAAGTATGATTCTCAATCAGAGAAGCCGATCGACAGCTGCCTCTGATTGAGAATCATACCAGGCCAAACACATAGAAATACAACATAGAAAAAAAGAACATAGACTACCCACCCTAACTCACGCCCTGACCAAACTAACACAAAGACATAATAATGAACTAAGGTCAGAACGTGACAGTATTGCCTTTTATTGTATTGTGTTGTAGAGTGTTACGGTATTACAATACTGTACTTGTCAATGCGATTTCAGTAAAACAGTGTGGACTTCATTTTGGATCAATTCTTACTGTATAGGGGATTCATTTGTTACATACAGCACTTCTCTGATCTTGTCAATATCCATACATTTTTTTTAATGTACTGTGAAGTTAAATCATAATATTCATCATCGTAACAGTACACGAGAGTGTATATCATACATTATATGTTTTTACTTTACAGACATACACTACCGGCCAAAGGTTTTAGAACACCTATTCATTGAAGGTTTTTATTTTATTTGAACTATTTTCTACATTGTAGAATAATAGTGAAGACATCAAAACTATGACATAACACATGAAATCAGGTAGTAAAAAGAAAATGTTTTTTAAACAAACAAACCAAGAAGGAGAGTGATGGAGTGTTGCATCAGATGACCTGGCCTCCACAATCACCCAACCTCAACTCAATTGAGATGGTTTGGGATGAATCAGACCGCATAGTAGACGGAAAAGCAGCCAATAAGTGCTCAGCATATGTGGGAACTACTTCAAGACTGTTGGAAAAGATTTCCAAGTGAAGCTGATTAAGAGAATGCCAAGAGTGTGCAAAACTGTCATCAAGGCATCAAGACACTTTTTTGGTTACTACATGATTCCATATGTGTCATTTCATAGTTTAAGATGTCTTCACTATTATTCCACAATGTATAAAATAGTAATAAATTAAGAAAAATCCTTGAATGAGAAGGTGTTCTAAAACTTTTGACCGGTAGTGTATAATAGCATTATGTAGTTCTCCAAACATTTAGTAGACAAACTGGTTTAAAATAAATGGGTTTGCCAAAGAGTTAGGTGATAATCAATCAAGAGCAGTCAGACGAATAAGAAAGTAGTAAAAAGTACTGTAACAAATGAAAAGACAATCATATCTAAAGTAATGTGAACATTGCATTGTGAGCAAGCAATCACTTTGTAAATAAATAAATACAAATATGTCACTTTATTGGAACATGTCTCGCAATGTGAAACACGTATTTCTAGATGAAACACTGATTAAGTTTGTTGAAAAAGTGGCCGTATGATATTGTGTGTTGTTGTACATACATACGTACTTGTTCAAAATTGGCACCAAAGCGATAACAAAAAAAGACGGTGAATGAAGCTCAGCTTCTCCACAACACTCGCACTCAAACTCCTGTAAAACTTCAGTGTGTGTGTGTGTGTGTGTGTGTGTGTGTGTGTGTGTGTGTGTGTGTGTGTGTGTGTGTGTGTGTGTGTGTGTGTGTGTGTGTGTGTGTGTGTGTGTGTGTGTGTGTGTGTGTGTGTGTGTGTGTGTGTGTGTGTGTGTGTGTGTGTGTGTGTGTGTGTGTGTGTGTGTTCTCAACTATCACCTCCAGTGAGGGTGAAAACTACCTAGGCTTCTATCCTTCGTCGCTAATCGCCGGTGACACGGTCTCCTTTCCTCTCGCTGTGCTCTGCCTCCTGAAAACCTGAGCGGTAGAGAGTGGAGGGAATAGGGGGGTGGGGGGGGGGCAGCTCAGGACTTAAAATGGCAGCTGTCAGGAGGAGTGACGAGAGCCCCCCGTCCCATTCTCGTCCGACCGAGAGCTTTGAGAGCTTTGTCACATGCGGTACATACTCCAGGTCGTCAGAGGAAATGTGTGGCGGCAAGCTTGTCAAGTTGACTGAGGAGTTATGCCAGCGTGTGGACTCATGTGTGACTGCTTAGGTACTACTAAAGAAGCAAGGGGGAGATGGTAATTTTTCTCCATCGATTCAAAGGATACAATATATTCAGGCTCGTATGAGGGAAACTGTGATACATGACAGATGGATGAACAAGAGGCCCTTAGGTCTTGGCCACTCCAGTCAGACCTTAAGGGCCTCATCTTTAAGGTTCTCAGTGCTTCTGGGTAAAGGTGTTCTGGTGTCTAGACCGTTCAAGGACACCAACAGTTCCAGCTCAAGTCATACTACGTTCCTCATCTTGGCACCTCTTAGTAAGACAGCAAAAAAAAAAAAAACACAATGAACGGAATCTGTTTCCACCAGCATTGCTACATGCTCAAAAGGCAGTAGGTTATTGATGTTGCAAAATAACCAACTAAAATAACCAACAAAATAACCTGCTAACACCCCAGGTACATGTAAGTTGGGGAAAACAACTCTAGCTTTTTGAAAAATGTGGACTATCCCTTTAAAACAATGATGTCATCAATACAGCCAATAGTTGTTTCAGAGATTGTTCTATTGATAGAAAAGACCCTTTCAGGAAAACTCGTTTTTTTTTACAGTGACATACTACCAACAGATGCCAAGCCAGATGCTCATGGCCATATGAAGGTCACATGATCAAACGTACCATATGGGACTCAACTTATCGACGTGCTACGACCTCCTAATAGAGTTCCATACTGTACATAGTTACATACTTCAATCTTTCATGTACATATTTCCATGTATTTGCTATAAAACGCACATAAGAGTTCAAAGTTTACCAGCCCAACTCCCCCTTGGGGCATTTCTTTAGGATCAACGGTATCTGTCTTCATGAACCACCAAAACACGTGACTGGGAGGAGAAAACATAAATGTTTTTCAGTGTTTGGAAAATCCATGCAGAACTCTAAAGAACATCATGACAAGATGAAGAAGAACCATCCCCAAGATGAACGCAAAACAGGGCAAATGTTCTCCTCTCTCTAGTCTGCCTCGGGCACTCTGATCTGGGGCAGGAAGCGGGACAGGGAGAGGAGGGGGTTGGGGGGGGGTAGTTGTGCTGGGTCGTATTGGAAACACAGAGCGGTCGTTATCAGATCCAGATTATTTGTTACGCATTAAGAAACAGCAAGGTATATCCCAGATGGCACCCTATACCCTACATAGCTCACTACGTCTGACCAGAGCCCTACATAGTGCACTATATGACTATATATATATATAGTACACATTGGGACACACCCTATGTCTCATTGACTTGCCTTCCTTCTTTGAAAGTGTGTTTCCCCTCAAGGGATGAGGCTCTGCCTGGGTAACAATCACCAAACTGTAAAGAAAGGCCCCTACTCCAATCATCCCGTGTCGTCGTTTAGCCCTCAAAACGATGTGAAGACAGCCATTTGAACCGGCTCCCACATTGATTTAACTTCAGCTGGCGAGTCATAATGTTCAGCGGGCGAGTCACAATGGTTGTGCTCTTGCAATTCTCTAACTCTCTCACCCCGCTTTTCTCTCTCCCTCTGTCTCCATCTTCCTCAACGTTGGAATATGAACCTTCTCCACAGTCTGAGGTCCTGAGCGCTCTGAAGCAGATTTCCATCAAGGATCTCGCTGTACTTTGCTCCATTCATCTTTCCCTCGATCCTGACTTGTCTCATCTTTCCCTCGATCCTGACCAGTCCCTGCAGCTGAAAAACATCCACACAGAATACCACCACCATGCTTCACTGTAGGGATGGTGCCAGGTTTCCTACAGACGTGACGCTTGGCATTCAGGCCAAAGAGTTCAATCTTGGTTTCATCAGACCAGAGAATCTTGTTTCTCATGGTTTGAGACATTTAGGTGCCTTTTGGCAAACTCCAAGCGGACTGTCATGTGCCTTTTACTGAGGAGTGGCTTCCATCTGGCCACTCTACAATAAAGGCCTTATTGGTGGAGTGCTGCAGAGATGGTTGTCCTTCTGGAGAGGTTCTCCCATCTCAGCAGAGGAACTCTAGAGCTGTCAGAGTGACCATCGGGTTCTTGGTCACCTCTCTGACCAAAGCCCTTCTCACCCTGATTGCTCAGTTTGGTCGGACAGCTCTAGGAAGAGTCTTGGTGGTTCCACTCTTCACTCTTCTTCCATTTAAGGATGATGGAGGCCACTGTGTTCTTGGGGACCTTCAATGCTGCAGAAATATTTTTCGTACCCTTTCCCAGATCTGTGCCTCGACACATTCCTGTCTCGGAACTCTACGGTCAATTCCTTCAAACCTCATGGCTCGGTTTTTCCCTGACATGCACTATCCACTGTTGGACCGTAAATAGACAGGTGTGTGCCTTTCTAAATCATGTCCAATCAATTGAATTTACCACAGGTGGACTCCAATCAAGTTGTAGAAACATCTCAAGGGTGATCAATGGAAACAGGATGCACCTGAGCTCAATTTCGAGTCTTATTGCAAAGGGTCTGAATACTTCTGTAAATAGTTATGTAAATGTTTTTATTTTTAATAAATGAGCAAACATTTATTTTTAGATGTGTTTTTCCTTCATCATTATGGGCTATTTTGTGTAGATTGCTGAGATTGTATTTTTATTATTCCATTTTAGAATAAGGCTGTAAAGTAACAGAACGTGGAAAAAAGCAAAAGGTTCTGAAAGCTCAGTGTATACCATCACTCTCAGTACCACCCTATCATATATACCATCACTCTCAGTACCATCCTATCATATATACCATCACTCTCAGTACCACCCTATCATATATACCATCACTCTCAGTACCATCCTATCATATATACCATCACTCTCAGTACCATCCTATCATATATACCATCACTCTCAGTACCATCCTATCATATATATACCATCACTCTCAGTACCATCCTATAATATATATACCATCACTCTCAGTACCATCCTATAATATATATACCATCACTCTCAGTACCATCCTATCATATATACCATCACTCTCAGTACCATCCTATCATATATATACAATCCTATCATATATACCATCACACTCAATACCATCCTATCATATATACCATCACTCCCAATACCATCCTATCATATATATACCATCACTCTCAATACCATCCTATCATATATACCATCACTCTCAATACCATCCTATCATATATATACCATCACTCTCAATACCATCCTATCATATATATACCATCACTCTCAGTACCATCCTATCATATATATACCATCACTCCCAGTACCATCCTATCATATATACCATCACTCCCAATACCATCCTATCATATATACCATCACTCTCAGTACCATCCTATCATATATATATACCATCCTATCATATATATACCATCCTATCATATATACCATCCTATCATATATATACCATCCTATCATATATATATATACCATCCTATCATATATATACCATCCTATCATATATACCATCCTATCATATATACCATCACTCTCAATACCATCCTATCATATATATACCATCCTATCATATATATATACCATCCTATCATATATATACCATCCTATCATATATACCATCCTATCATATATATACCATCACTCTCAATACCATCCTATCATATATATACCATCCTATCATATATACCATCACTCTCAGTACCATCCTATCATATATATACCATCCTATCATATATACCATCACTCTCAGTACCATCCTATCATATATACCATCACTCTCAATACCATCCTATCATATATACCATCACTCTCAGTACCATCCTATCATATATATAGCATCACTCTCAGTACCATCCTATCATATATATACCATCACTCTCAGTACCATCCTATCATATATATACCATCACTCTCAATAACATCCTATCATATATATACCATCACTCTCAGTACCATCCTATCATATATATACCATCACTCTCAGTACCATCCTATCATATATATACAATCCTATCATATATACCATTACACTCAATACCATCCTATCATATATATACCATCACTCTCAGTACCATCCTATCATATATATACCATCACTCTCAATACCATCCTATCATATATATACCATCCTATCATATATATACAATCATATCATATATACCATTACACTCAATACCATCCTATCATATATATACCATCACTCTCAGTACCATCCTATCATATATATACCATCACTCTCAATACCATCCTATCATATATACCATCATACTCAATACCATCCTATCATATATACCATCACTCTCAGTACCATCCTATCATATATACCATCACTCTCAATACCATCATATCATATATATACCATCACTCCCAGTACCATCCTATCATATATATATACCATCCTATCATATATATACCATCCTATCATATATACCATCCTATCATATATACCATCCTATCATATATACCATCCTATCATATATATACCATCCTATCATATATATACCATCCTATCGTATATATACCATCCTATCGTATATATACCATCCTATCATATATACCATCCTATCATATATATACCATCCTATCATACATATACCATCCTATCATATTTATACCATCCTATCATACATATACCATCCTATCATATATATACCATCCTATCATACATATACCATCCTATCATATATATACCATCCTATCATACATATACCATCCTATCATACATATACCATCCTATCATATTTATACCATCCTATCATATATATAGCATCACTCTCAATACCATCCTATCATATATATACCATCACTCTCAATACCATCCTATCATATATATACCATCCTATCATATATATACCATCACTCTCAATACCATCCTATCATATATATAGCATCACTCTCAATACCATCCTATCATATATATACCATCACTCTCAATACCATCCTATCATATATATACCATCATATCATATATACCATCCTATCATATATATACCATCCTATCATATATATACCATCCTATCATATATATACCATCCTATCATATATACCATCACTCTCAATACCATCCTATCATATATGTACCATCCTATCATATATATACCAGCTGTTGGCTGGGCTCCCTGCCTGTGCCATTAAACCCCTTCAACTCATCCAGAACGCCGCAGCCCGTCTGGTGTTCAACCTTCCCAAGTTCTCTCACGTCACCCCGCTCCTCCGTTCTCTCCACTGGCTTCCAGTTGAAGCTCGCATCCGCTACAAGACCATGGTGCTTGCCTACGGAGCTGTGAGGGGAACGGCACCTCAGTACCTCCAGGCTCTGATCAGGCCCTACACCCAAACAAGGGCACTGCGTTCATCCACCTCTGGCCTGCTCGCCTCCCTACCACTGAGGAAGTACAGCTCCCGCTCAGCCCAGTCAAAACTGTTCGCTGCCCTGGCCCCCCAATGGTGGAACAAACTCCCTCACGACGCCAGGACAGCGGAGTCAATCACCACCTTCCGGAGACACCTGAAACCCCACCTCTTTAAGGAATACCTAGGATAGGATATGTAATCCCTCTCACCCCCCTTAAGTTTTAGATGCACTATTGTAAAGTGACTGTTCCACTGGATGTCATAAGGTGAATGCACCAATTTGTAAGTCGCTCTGGATAAGAGCGTCTGCTAAATGACTTAAATGTAATGTAATGTATACCATCACTCTCAATACCATCCTATCATATATATACCATCCTATCATATATATACCATCCTATCATATATATACCATCCTATCATATATACCATCCTATCATATATATACCATCCTATCATATATATACCATCCTATCATATATACCATCCTATCATAGATATGCCATCCTATCATATATATACCATCCTATCATATATATACCATCCTATCATATATATACCATCCTATCATATATACCATCACTCTCAATACCATCCTATCATATATATACCATCCTATCATATATATACCATCACTCTCAATACCATCCTATCATATATATACCATCCTATCATATATATATACCATCACTCTCAGTACCATCCTATCATATATATACCATCCTATCATATATATACCATCACTCTCAGTACCATCCTATCATATATATACCATCCTATCATATATATACCATCCTATCATATATATACCATCCTATCATATATATACCATCCTATCATATATATACCATCCTATCATATATATACCATCCTATCATATATATACCATCCTATCATATATATACCATCCTATCATATATATACCATCACTCTCAGTACCATCCTATCATATATATACCATCCTATCATATATATACCATCCTATCATATATACCATCACTCTCAATACCATCCTATCATATATATACCATCACTCTCAATACCATCCTATCATATATATACCATCCTATCATATATATACCATCACTCTCAGTACCATCCTATCATATATATACCATCCTATCATATATATACCATCACTCTCAGTACCATCCTATCATACATATACCATCACTCTCAGTACCATCCTATCATATATATACCATCACTCTCAATACCATCCTATCATATATATACCATCACTCTCAATAACATCCTATCATATATATACCATCACTCTCAGTACCATCCTATCATATATATACCATCCTATCATATATATACCATCCTATCATATATATACCATCCTATCAGATATATACCATCACTCTCAATACCATCCTATCATATATATACCATCCTATCATATATATACCATCCTATCATATATATACCATCACTTTCAGTACCATCCTATCATATATTCCATCCTATCATATATATACCATCACTCCCAATACCATCCTATCATATATACCATCCTATCATATATATACCATCCTATCATATATATACCATCACTCTCAGTACCATCCTATCATATATACCATCCTATCATATATATACCATCACTCTCAGTACCATCCTATCATACATATACCATCACTCTCAGTACCATCCTATCATATATATACCATCACTCTCAATACCATCCTATTATATATACCATCACTCTCAGTACCATCCTATCATATATATACCATCACTCTCAGTACCATCCTATCATATATATACCATCCTATCATATATATACCATCCTATCATATATATGCCATCACACTCAATACCATCCTATCATATATATACCATCACTCTCAATACCATCCTATCATATATATACCATCCTATCATATATATACCATCCTATCATATATACCATCACTCTCAATAACATCCTATCTGCTCCTCCCAGATCATCATCACTTGAGGTTCCTTACTGTCTCAATGTGGTAATTTATATGTATTATTGTTTTATTTGTACCTGAATACGCAATTAAGGTTTAAGCTGCCATGTATACTCAACTAAAGTCTAACTAACTAAAGTCTAACTGACTAAAGTCTAACTGACTAAAGTCTAACCGACTAAAGTCTAACTGACTAAAGTCTAACTAAATAAAGTCTAACTAACTAAAGTCTAACTAACTAAAGTCTAACTGACTAAAGTCTAACTAACTAAAGTCTAACTAACTAGAGTATAACTGACTAAAGTCTTACTGACTAAAGGCTAACTAACTAAAGTCTAACTAACTAGAGTCTAACTAACTAGAGTCTAACTGACTAAAGTCTAACTGACTAAAGTCTAACTAACTAAAGTCTAACTAACTAGAGTCTAACTAACTAAAGTCTAACTAACTAGAGTCTAACTAACTAAAGTCTAACTGACTAAAGTCTAACTGACTAAAGTCTAACTAACTAAAGTCTAACTAACTAAAGTCTAACTGACTAAAGTCTAACTAACTAAAGTCTAACTAACTAAAGTCTAACTGACTAAAGTCTAACTGACTAAAGTCTAACTGACTAAAGTCTAACTGACTAAAGTCTAACTAACTAAAGTCTAACTAACTAAAGTCTAACTGACTAAAGTCTACATTGATACGTCTGTGTATGTGCACTCTTTGCATGTATATCATGTACAAATGATGTGTGTGTGTGTGTGTGTGGTGTGTGTGTGTGCTTGTGCGTGTGTGTGTGTGAGAGAGAGTGTGTGTGTGTGTGTGTGTATGTGCTTGCGTGTGTGTATGTGCGTGTTTGTCTTTGTGTGTTTGTGTGTGTGTGTTTGTACGTGTGTGTGTGTGTGTGTGTGTGTGTGTGTGTGTGTGTGTGTGTGTGTGTGTGTGTGTGTGTGTGTGTGTGTGTGTGTGTGTGTGTGTGTGTGTGTGTGTGTGTGTGTGTGTGTGTGTGTGTGTGTGTGTGTGTTTGCGTGTGTGTATGTGCGTGTTTGTCTTTGTGTGTTTGTGTGTGTTTGTCTTTGTATGTGTGTGTGTGTGTGTGTGTGTGTGTGTGTGTGTGTGTGTGTGTGTGTGTGTGTGTGTGTGTGTGTGTGTGTGTGTGTGTGTGTGTGTGTGTGTGTGTGTGTGTGTGTGTGTGTGTGTGTGTGTTGGAGAAGATGGTTGGAGAACAACACTGACAGTAATCTATACAGCTCTGGACGGGAAGTTGAGCAAACAATCAGGATGAGCAGGTGCCATTTGACGAACGAAGCGTGTGTGTGTTTGTCAGTCTGCGTGTGTGTTTGTGAAGTGTGTCAGTCTGTGTATGTCTTTGACAGGCTAGCACATAGAGAGGATAAAAAAATAGGGAGAGAGAGGGAGAGGGAGAGAGAGATAAACCTTAAAGGAAGTGCCAAACCTTCCGTAACAAAGCCATCACCTACAGAGAGATGAACCTGGAGAAGAGTCCCCTAAGCAAGCTGGTCCTGGGGCTCTGTTCACAAACACACCCCACAGAGCCCCAGGACAGCAACACAATTAGACCCAACCAGATCATGAGAAAACAAAAAGATAATTACTTGGCACGTTTGGAAAGAATTAACAAAAAAACAGAGCAAACTAGAATGCTATCTGGCCCTAAGCAGAGAGTACACAGTGGCAGAATACCTGATCACTGTGACTGACCCAAAATGAAGGAATGCTTTGACTATGTACAGATTCAGTGAGCATAGCCTTGCTATTGAGAAAGCCCGCCGTAGGTAGACCTGGCTCTCAAGAGAAGACAGGCTATGTATGTGCTCACTGCCCACAAAATGAGGTGGAAACTGAGCTGCACTTCCTAACCTCCTGCCAAATATATGACCATATTAGAGACACATATTTCCCTAAGATTACACAGACCCATAAAGAATTTGAAAACAAATCAAATTTTGATATTCTCCCATATCTATTGAGAGAGAGAGAGAGAGAGAGAGAGAGAGAGAGAGAGAGAGAGAGAGAGAGAGAGAGAGAGAGAGAGAGAGAGAGAGAGAGAGAGAGAGATACTGTCTCTGAGACAGAGACAGAGACTGTCTCTGAGACAGAGACAGAGACTGTCTTTGAGACAGAGACAGAGACTGTCTCTGAGACAGAGACAGAGACTGTCTCTGAGACAGAGACAGAGACTGTCTCTGAGACAGAGACAGAGACTGTCTCTGAGACAGAGACAGAGACAGAGACAGAGACAGAGACAGAGACTGAGACTGAGACTGAGACTGAGACTGAGACTGAGACTGAGACTGAGACTGAGAGAGATTTCATTTTCATTCATGACAGATTTGACTCGATTGAGTTTTTGGAGAGGTTATTTATTCAAGTGATTTCAGCCGGTGGCTGAGGGACACTGAGAGATGAGGACCGTGCATATGGGACTAAGTACATAACAAAGTAGAATTCCACAGTAATGATTCTATTCAACTCAAATTAGATCAGATCATTGTCCAATTTTTGTTTACATTGTATCCGTCTCAATGGCCCTACCAGTACGCTCAGAATTGGACAGACTAAACGTCTCGACAACGGGACGGTCAGAGAGAGTTGGAGAAGCAGGTTAATGGTACCTCCCAGACTCTCAGGTCAGAGAGAGTTGGAGAAGCAGGTTAATGGTACCTCCCAGACTCTCAGGTCAGAGAGAGTTGGAGAAGCAGGTTAATGGTACCTCCCAGACTCTCAGGTCAGAGAGAGTTGGAGAAGCAGGTTAATGGTACCTCCCAGACTCTCAGGTCAGAGAGAGTTGGAGAAGCAGGTTAATGGTACCTCCCAGACTCTCAGGTCAGAGAGAGTTGGAGAAGCAGGTTAATGGTACCTCCCAGACTCTCAGGTCAGAGAGAGTTGGAGAAGCAGGTTAATGGTACCTCCCAGACTCTCAGGTCAGAGAGAGTTGGAGAAGCAGGTTAATGGTACCTCCCAGACTCTCAGGTCAGAGAGTTGGAGAAGCAGGTTAATGGTACCTCCCAGACTCTCAGGTCAGAGAGAGTTGGAGAAGCAGGTTAATGGTACCTCCCAGACTCTCAGGTCAGAGAGAGTTGGAGAAGCAGGTTAATGGTACCTCCCAGACTCTCAGGTCAGAGAGAGTTGGAGAAGCAGGTTAATGGTACCCCATAGACTCTCAGGTCGGAGAGAGTTGGAGAAGCAGGTTAATGGTACCTCCCAGACTCTCAGGTCTGATAACAGTCACCGGCATGGAATTCATAACACTACTGCCATGACCACAGAGGTGGTAATGCTGTCGAGGGTGCTGCAGCTCCCCTGAAAAAAACCCTGGATGTTTTCTCACCAAAGTAGTGCACAGGACCTTTACTAGTCCTGTATTGGGGAACCGATACAGCCGTCTGTAGCGAGGGCGAAATTCCCCTTAATCAAAAAGGCCCTTAATGCAACTTCATGTTGTGTGATGAAAATGTGAGAACAATGTTGATTCTGGACTCAACCAACGTTAATCCCATGTGAACAGGGAAGTGAAAAATGATTCAATCTGTTTCTGATTTAACTATTTGTCTTCCATTGTTGCAACATGACAATATGGTGACGGCATTAAAAGGTGAGAGGAGAAGATAGGTTTGACTTCCTCTGTGACTGTTGAACCAACCTACAACAACATAATCTGTGACTGTTTGACTAGCCTACAACAACCTAATCTGTGACTGTTTGACTAGCCTACAACAACCTAATCTGTGACTGTTTGACTAGCCTACAACAACCTACATCTGTGACTGTATGACTAGCCTACAACAACATAATCTGTGACTGTTTGACTATTTTAAAACAACCTAATCTGTGACTGTTTGACTAGCCTACAACAACCTAAACTGTGACTGTTTGACTAGCCTACAACAACCTAATCTGTGACTGTTTGACTAGCCTACAAAAACCTAATCTGTGACTGTTTGACTAGCCTACAACAACATAATCTGTGACTGTTTGACTAGCATACAACAACATAATCTGTGACTGTTTGACTAGCCTACAACAACATAATCTGTGACTGTTTGACTAGCCTACAACAACATAATCTGTGACTGTTTGACTAGCCTACAACAACCTAATCTGTGACTGTTTGACTAGCCTACAACAACCTAATCTGTGACTGTTTGACTAGCCTACAACAACATAATCTGTGACTGTTTGACTAGCCTACAACAACCTACATCTGTGACTGGTTGACTAGCCTACAACAACCTAATCTGTGACTGTTTGACTAGCCTACAACAACCTAATCTGTGACTGTTTGACTAGCCTACAACAACCTAATCTGTAACTGTTTGACTAGCCTACAACAACCTAATCTGTGACTGTTTGAATAGCCTACAACAACCTACATCTGTAACTGTTGAACCAACCTAATCTGTGCCTGTTCAACCAACCTCATCTGTGACTGTTCAACCAGCCTACAAAAACCTCATCTGTGACTGTTCAACCAGCCTACATTTGTGATTGTTCAACCAGCCTATATCTGTGACTGTTGAACCAACCTAATCTGTGACTGTTCGACCAGCCTATATCTGTGACTGTTCAACCAGCCCACATCTGTGACTGTTGAACCAACCTACAACAACCTAATATGTGACTGTTCGACCAGCCTACAACAACCTACATCTGTGACAGTTCAAACAGCCTCATCTGTGACTGTTCAACCAGCCTACACCTGTGACTGTTCAACCAGCCTACACCTGTGAATGTTCAACAAGCCTACACCTGTGACTGTTCAACCAGCCTACATTTGTGACTGTTCGACCAGCCTACATTTGTGACTGTTCAACCAGCCTACATTTGTGACTGTTCAACCAGCCTACATCTGTGACTGTTCAACCAGCCTACATCTGTGACTGTTCAACCAGCCTACATCTGTGACTGTTCAACCAGCCTACATCTGTGACTGTTCAACCAGCCTACATCTGTGACTGTTCAACCAGCCTACACCTGTGACTGTTCAACCAGCATACATCTGTGACTGTTCAACCAGCCTACACCTGTGACTGTTCAACCAGCCTACACCTGTGACTGTTCAACCAGCCTACATCTGTGACTGTTCAACCAGCCTACATCTGTGACTGTTCAACCAGCCTACATCAACAACTGAGCAGTCACTCTGGCATGTCTTTGGTTCATCAGCTGAGTGATGAGGCTGGAGAAATGGAACCGCTCTCAAATTCATAGATGCAAAAACAGACCATCCATGTTATCAGAATGATTGTTTAACCCTGTTTTGAGGCAAAACAGTCACTGTAAAAAACAACAACAACAACAACATCATAAAATAAAATAAATAATCCAAAACAGAATCTATAACAAATAATAAAGATATCACAGATAATATTACTATTCAACTTTTGACTGGATGTTTTGTTTATTGTTTTTTTCCATTGTTTTTCCACTGTATTATTGACTGTATGTTTTGTTTACTCCATGTGTAACTCTGTGTTGTTGTATGTGTCGAACTGCTTTGCTTTATCTTGGCCAGGTCTCAGTTGTAAATGAGAACTAGTTCTCAACAAGCCTACCTGGTTAAATAAATATGAAATAAAAAAAATAACAAAAAATAAACTTTACAATTAGTATCTGAGTATTTACCATCTTCAACTTTTAACTTTCAACTTATAATTTATTTATAAAGCCCTTCTTACATCAGCTGATATCTCAAAGTGCTGTACAGAAACCCAGCCTAAAACCCCAAACAGCAAGCAATGCAGGTGTAGAAGCACGATGGCTAGGAAAAACTCCCTAGAAGTTTGAACCAAGACACACTGTTCTTCCCCTCTCTCGCACTGTGTGTGTGTGTGTGTGTGTGTGTGTGTGTGTGTGTGTGTGTGTGTGTGTGTGTGTGTGTGTGTGTGTGTGTGTGTGTGTGTGTGTGTGTGTGTGTGTGTGTGTGTGTGTGTGTGTGTTTGTGTGTGTGTGTGTGTGAGTGTGTGTGTGTGTGTGTGTGTGTGTGTGTGTGTGTGTGTGTGTGTGTGTGTGTGTGTGTGTGTGTGTGTGTGTGTGTGTGTGTGTGTGTGTGTGTGTGTGTGTGTGTGTGTGTGTGTGTGTGTGTGTGTGTGTGTGTGTGTGTGTGTGTGTGTGTGTGTGTGTGTGTGTGTGTGTGTGTGTGTGTGTGCTGCACACACCAATCAAACAGAAGCCGTGCTAACTGCTCTGATTGAGTCTCTTTACAGGTCAGTCTTCCCTAACGGAGGCCCTGTCCACTTCCATTTACACGACGGCCTGTTGGTGTGTGTGTGTGTGTGTGAAATATTCACATTAAGTCTGACGGGCCAAGCAACAGCAACAATTACCTCCTCCATCCAGACAGGATTCCTTTGCTCGTTCTCTCTCTCTCTCTCTCTCTCTCTCTCTCTCTCTCTCTCTCTCTCTCTCTCTCTCTCTCTCTCTCTCTCTCTCTCTCTCTCTCTCTCTCTCTCTCTCTCTCTCTCTCTCCGCCAGAGAAAAGGAGGGATGATGAGAAGAGATGTGGAGGGTTGACTTCATTTTACTGTTTCCTGTTGAGGAGGAGATGCGCTGGCTATATTTGGCCATATTTGCCATGCCGTCGATGGAGTCATACACAACTCTATACAGTCAGTCAGTAGGATACACACATTCCAAAAATGAACGCAACATTTAAGCACTGTTGTCTATACTTTATTTTTGGTGTTTTTCTTGTATTTTAACATCATCAAAATTATATGCTTTGAAATAGGCCCTGAGATCAGAGACCACATTGACAACGTCTCAGTGTAGGAATGTTGACATAGGATCAGATTTGGATTTTTAGATCATATTGAATAACGTTTACATAAACAGAGGGTGATCTGATCCCAGATCAGAAAACAGTGCCTGAAGTGGACAATCGAAGACACAATCCCAACAGCGCTGACGTAGGATACATTTGGGTTTAATTTATAGTGGCATTTCCAATTTTACTAATCATTCAACTCTCTTAAGTAAGGTTTTCAAATGACTAAGTAGGTTTCCACACTCACAGAGAGTTGAGGAAACCTTGATGTGAAATCATCCTTTGACTTGTCTCTTTGACTCCCACTCCAACACTAGTGGTTGAAATTCAAAACGACTGTTCATATTCGTTGACATTAATCTGTTGTGTCTAACCGACGTTTCGCTATCTGACGTTTCGCTATCTGACGGTTCGCTATCTGACGGTTCCTTACATTGAACAGTTGCCTATAAACACGCTACCTCCTCTACCCGATGAAACTCCTTGACCCACTCCACATCTCTCTAATGGAAACAAGTTAAAAGGTACTTCTTCATTATGACTTCACCTGCTTAGGGCCCTGAGTTTTTTTTTTAAAGTCGATTAATCCCGACTTCATCTCTAATCCAATTAAACCGAAGAGCGGAGGGCCTGTCTATGCAGAACATGTTTCTAACAGGCCAACTGAAGAAAAAAAAAGACTCAGGACAGATTCAACCTCAGATATTTAATTCCTTAATCGCTTAAGGGCGCTGTCACCGATAGGGAGGAGGAAAAGGAGTAAGCAGTGCACACACACACACACACACGCACACACGCACACACACACACACACACACACACACACACACACACACACACACACACACACACACACACACACACACACACACACACACACACACACACACACACACACACACACACACACACACACACACACACACACTTCATCTACTGTACATCTTCATACAGGCCTTAATCTGTGGAATGACTCAACCATGAACCACTAGGAGAATGAGGACATACATCACAGAGAGCAGTGCAGTTTTATCAAAGAATCACTCATCCATGAAGCTCTTAATTCCCCAAAAAGAATGGATAAGATAAGCACCATATCATTTATGGATAAGACAAGCTCTGTAAAATGTATGGATAAGATAAGCTCTGTAAAATGTAATATATAATAATATATGCCATTTAGCAGACGCTTTTATCCAAAGTGACTTACAGTCATGTGTGCATACATTCTACGTATGGGTGGTCTCGGGAATCGAACCCACCACCCTGGCGTTACAAGCGCCATGCTCTACCAACTGAGCTACAGAAGGACCACAAAATGTATGGATAAGATAAGCTCCGTATCATTTATGGATAAGATAAGCTCTGTAAAATGTATGGACAAGATAAGCACCATATCATTTATGGATAAGATAAGCTCTGTAAAATGTATGGACAAGATAAGCACCATATCATTTATGGATAAGATAAGCACCATATCATTTATGGACAAGATAAGCTCTGTATAATTTATGGACAAGATAAGCTCTGTATAATTTATGGACAAGATAAGCTCTGTAAAATGTATGGATAAGATAAGCACCATATCATTTATGGACAAGATAAGCTCTGTAAAATGTATGGATAAGATAAGCTCCGTATCATTTATGGATAAGATAAGCTCTGTATAATTTATGGATAAGATAAGCTCTGTATAATTTATGGATAAGATAAGCTCTGTAAAATGTATGGATAAGATAAGCACCATATCATTTATGGACAAGATAAGCTCTGTAAAATGTATGGATAAGATAAGCTCCGTATCATTTATGGATAAGATAAGCTCTGTATAATTTATGGATAAGATAAGCTCTGTAAAATGTATGGATAAGATAAGCACCATATCATTTATGGACAAGATAAGCTCTGTAAAATGTATGGATAAGATAAGCTCCGTATCATTTATGGATAAGATAAGCTCTGTAAAATGTATGGATAAGATAAGCACCATATCATTTATGGACAAGATAAGCTCCGTATCATTTATGGATAAGATAAGCTCTGTAAAATGTATGGATAAGATAAGCACCGTATAATTTATGGATAAGATAAGCACCAAATAATAGATTTTACGTGGTGCTTATATTTTACATGGTGATTATATTTTGAATTAGAAGTTGAGCCTTACAGTATAGGTGAACGTGGACATCCAATAGCACGGTACTGATGACACTTTTGGGGTCAGAAAACCTCTGACATACAGTGGATGCTACATAGCAAACATGAGCATACATGAGCATACACGAGCATACATGAGCATACACGAGCATACACGAGCATACATGAGCATACACGAGCATACACGAGCATACATGAGCATACATGAGCAAACATGAGCATACGTGAGCATACGTGAGCATACATGAGCATACACGAGCATACATGAGCATACATGAGCATACATGAGC
Organism: Oncorhynchus gorbuscha; assembly: GCF_021184085.1. Taxonomy (NCBI): domain Eukaryota; kingdom Metazoa; phylum Chordata; class Actinopteri; order Salmoniformes; family Salmonidae; genus Oncorhynchus; species Oncorhynchus gorbuscha. Next base: position 90,409,683 of record NC_060177.1, read on the forward strand.
ATAAATGAGCATACATGAGCATACATGAGCATACATGAGCATACACGAGCATACATGAGCATACATAAGCATACATGAGCATACATGAGCATACATGAGCATACATGAGCATACATGAGCATACACGAGCATACATGAGCAAACATGAGCATACATGAGCATACTTGAGCAAACATGAGCATACGTGAGCATACGTGAGCATACATGAGCATACATGAGCATACATGAGCATACATGAGCATACATGAGCATACATGAGCATACGTGAGCATACATGAGCAAACATGAGCATACATGAGCAAACATGAGCATACATGAGCATACATGAGCATACATGCAAAACACACACATGTACAGTCACACGCTTCCTGTGTTCTGTTTTGACTTGACACACACGGTCTCCTGATTGATGGATACTGTTCATATCTGGGCAACACACTCAATATCAACTACAGGGATGTCACTCGTAAGACAAACAATGCTTTTCTGGAAAGCAAGCTAAAATAACAGTTATTGTGGTAACGATGAGGTATAGACGTAATTAGTGGACGATGAATCACTGTTATTGAGACTAATATTTCCGTTGGTTCTCTTTTATTGAGGCAGCTTGATTTTTACGACCCCTCTCAAATTATCGATAATTAGTTGTTGTTTTTTTTGAAGGACAAACCCACTGTTGGTGTGGGTCCTACTGCCTGTGTGGGTCCTACTGCCTGTGTGGGTCCTACTGCCTGTGTGGGTCCTACTGCCTGTGTGGGTCCTACTGCCTGTGTGGGTCCTACTTCCTGTGTGGGTCCTACTTCCTGTGTGGGTCCTACTGCCTGTGTGGGTCCTACTGCCTGTGTGGGTCCTACTGCCTGTGTGGGTCCTACTTCCTGTGTGGGTCCTACTTCCTGTGCGGGTCCTACTGCCTGTGTCGGTCCTACTGCCTGTGTGGGTCCTACTGCCTGTGTGGGTCCTACTTCCTGTGTGGGTCCTACTTCCTGTGTGGGTCCTACTGCCTGTGTGGGTCCTACTGCCTGTGTGGGTCCTACTGCCTGTGTGGGTCCTACTGCAGGTGTGGGTCCTACTGCCTGTGTGGGTCCTACTGCAGTTGTGGGTCCTACTGCCTGTGTGGGTCCTACTGCAGGTGTGGGTCCTACTGCCTGTGTGGGTCCTACTGCAGGTGTGGGTCCTACTGCCTGTGTGGGTCCTACTGCCTGTGTGGGTCCTACCGCCTGTGTGGGTCCTACTGCCTGTGTGGGTCCTACTGCGTGTGTGGGTCCTACTGCCTGTGTGGGTCCTACTGCCTGTGTGGGTCCTACTGCCTGTGTGGGTCCTACCGCCTGTGTGCGTCCTACTGCCTGTGTGGGTCCTACTGTCTGTGTGGGTCCTACTGCCTGTGTGGGTCCTACTGCAGGTGTGGGTCCTACTGCCTGTGTGGGTCCTACTGCCTGTGTGGGTCCTACCGCCTGTGTGGGTCCTACTTCCTGTGTGGGTCCTACTGCCTGTGTGGGTCCTACTCCCTGTGTGAGTCCTACTGCCTGTGTGGGTCCTACTGCCTGTGTGGGTCCTACTTCCTGTGTGGGTCCTACTGCCTGTGTGGGTCCTACTTCCTGTGTGGGTCCTACTGCCTGTGTGGGTCCTACTTCCTGTGTGGGTCCTACTGCCTGTGTGGGTCCTACTGCCTGTGTGGGTCCTACTGCCTGTGTGGGTCCTACTGCCTGTGTGGGTCCTACTGCAGGTGTGGGTCCTACTGCCTGTGTGGGTCCTACTGCAGTTGTGGGTCCTACTGCCTGTGTGGGTCCTATTGCAGGTGTGGGTCCTACTGCCTGTGTGGGTCCTACTGCAGGTGTGGGTCCTACTGCCTGTGTGGGTCCTACTGCCTGTGTGGGTCCTACCGCCTGTGTGCGTACTACTGCCTGTGTGGGTCCTACTGCCTGTGTGGGTCCTACTGCCTGTGTGGGTCCTACCGCCTGTGTGGGTCCTACTGCCTGTGTGGGTCCTACTGCAGGTGTGGGTCCTACTGCCTGTGTGGGTCCTACTGCAGTTGTGGGTCCTACTGCCTGTGTGGGTCCTATTGCAGGTGTGGGTCCTACTGCCTGTGTGGGTCCTACTGCAGGTGTGGGTCCTACTGCCTGTGTGGGTCCTACTGCCTGTGTGGGTCCTACCGCCTGTGTGGGTCCTACTGCCTGTGTGGGTCCTACTGCATGTGTGGTCCTACTGCCTGTGTGGGTCCTACTGCCTGTGTGGGTCCTACCGCCTGTGTGCGTCCTACTGCCTGTGTGGGTCCTACTGCCTGTGTGGTTCCTACTGCCTGTGTGGGTCCTACTGCAGGTGTGGGTCCTACTGCCTGTGTGGGTCCTACTGCCTGTGTGGGTCCTACCGCCTGTGTGGGTCCTACTTCCTGTGTGGGTCCTACTGCCTGTGTGGGTCCTACTCCCTGTGTGGGTCCTACTGCCTGTGTGGGTCCTACTGCCTGTGTGGGTCCTACTTCCTGTGTGGGTCCTACTGCCTGTGTGGGTCCTACTTCCTGTGTGGGTCCTACTGCCTGTGTGGGTCCTACTTCCTGTGTGGGTCCTACTGCCTGTGTGGGTCCTACTGCCTGTGTGGGTCCTACTGCCTGTGTGGGTCCTACTGCAGGTGTGCGTGGCCAAACACCTCTAGTTTGTTGTGTCATGTGACTATCGCACCGGTTCCAATCCAAGTGAAAAAGAAAAGATGGCGTAAAGTTCCACCCCGACTTTGATTTATTTTATTTATTTGTTTTTAGAATATTTTTTAAACTCGATAAATTCTACACCCATATGTATCCGGCGCATGTGAAAATATACTCTTTAAAAAATATATATTTGCCAATGTCATTTACCAAACTCCAGGTGGTGCTATGTATGGTGAAGATAGAGATCTTTGGCCAAGTACACCAGTGGTCTTCGATATAACAATGCCTTTGTAGAAAATTCCTCACTGTAAATTACGATGGTGGGTCTTTGATGTTATGGGGCTATGTTGCTTCCACTGGTCCTGGGGCCCTTGTTAACTATTTCCACTTGTGGGAATTGGCCTGTATGGATCGGGCTAAATTTAAAACAGTTTGGAGATTATTGAGAGAGAAAAATTGATTAGACCAAAGGTGCGGAGACAACAGTTCACCTGAATCCAAACATTTCACTGTAGATTTTATTTCCATTTTACATTTACTCTACTTTTTTGCTGCATTTGTTGATAACAAAATGAGGAACTAGGAGCAAAGCACACTTGTAGATGTTTTGTTTGGAACACAGCCGTTGAGGAACTAGAGCAAAGCACACTTGTAGATGTTTTGTTTGGAACACAGCCGTTGGGGAACTAGAGCAAGCACACTTGTAGATGTTTTGTTTGGTACACAGCCGTTGAGGAACTAGAGCAAAAGCACACTTGTAGATGTTTTGTTTGGAACACAGCCGTTGAGGAACTAGAGCAAGCACACTTGTAGATGTTTTGTTTGGTACACAGCCGTTGAGGACCTAGAGCAAAGCACACTTGTAGATGTTTTGTTTGGAACACAGCCGTTGAGGAACTAGAGCAAAGCACACTTGTAGATGTTTTGTTTGGAACACAGACGTTGAGGAACTAGAGCAAAAGCACACTTGTAGATGTTTTGTTTGGAACACAGCCGTTGAGGAACTAGAGCATAAGCACACTTGTAGAAGTTTTGTTTGGAACACAACCCTGCGTCACCGACATTACACAATTACTGTTACGCAATCTGAAAACTCACCATTTTAAATCACAATCTGGGTCAGGTGGAAAGCTTGTTCTATTGCCGACATGACTAGCTAAGTTATAAAATACGATCTTACAGCGCTATGCTTTCACAAGGCGATTCAGAGAAACCGATAAAAACGTTGGTGAGCATAGAAAGGAGTTATGAGTACATTTTCTTCCAAATTAAGGCAGTTATACATTTTAAAAACATGATATTTTTTTTTCAAACCAACTTTCACAACATATTAAATGTGTGCCCTCAGGCCTCTACTCTACTACCATATATCTATAACACAAAACCCATGTGTACATGTGTGTATGGTGGGTATGTTATCGTGTGTTTGTATGCTTGTGTCTATATTTGTGTTGCTTCACAGTCCCCGCTGTTCCATGAGGTGTATTTTTATCTGTTTTTAAAAATCTGATTTTACGTTTTGCATCAGTTACCTGGTGTGGAATAGAGTTCCATGTAGTCATGGCTCTATGTAGTACTGTGGAATAGAGTTCCATGGAGTCATGACTCTATGTAGTACTGTGGAATAGAGTTCTATGTAGTCATGGCTCTATGTAGTACTGTGGAATAGAGTTCCATGGAGTCATGGCTCTATGTAGTACTGTGGAATAGAGTTCTATGTAGTCATGGCTCTATGTAGTACTGTGGAATAGAGTTCCATGGAGTCATGGCTCTATGTAGTACTGTGGAATAGAGTTCCATGGAGTCATGACTCTATGGAGTACTGTGGAATAGAGTTCCATGTAGTCATGGCTCTATGTAGTACTGTGGAATAGAGTTCTATGTAGTCATGGCTCTATGTAGTACTGTGGAATAGAGTTCCATGTAGTCATGGCTCTATGTAGTACTGTGGAATAGAGTTCTATGTAGTCATGGCTCTATGTAGTACTGTGGAATAGAGTTCCATGTAGTCATGGCTCTATGTAGTACTGTGGAATAGAGTTCAATGTAGTCATGGCTCTATGTAGTACTGTGGAATAGAGTTCTATGTAGTCATGGCTCTATGTAGTACTGTGGAATAGAGTTCCATGTAGTCATGGCTCTATGTAGTACTGTGGAATAGAGTTCCGTGTAGTCATGGCTCTATGTAGTACTGTGGAATAGAGTTCCATGTAGTCATGGCTCTATGTAGTACTGTGGAATAGAGTTCCATGTAGTCATGGCTCTATGTAGTACTGTGGAATAGAGTTCCATGTAGTCATGGCTCTATGTAGTACTGTGGAATAGAGTTCCATGTAGTCATGGCTCTATGTAGTACTGTGGAATAGAGTTCCATGTAGTCATGGCTCTATGTAGTACTGTGGAATAGAGTTCCATGTAGTCATGGCTCTATGTAGTACTGTGGAATAGAGTTCCATGTAGTCATGGCTCTATGTAGTACTGTGGAATAGAGTTCCATGTAGTCATGGCTCTATGTAGTACTGTGGAATAGAGTTCCATGTAGTCATGGCTCTATGTAGTACTGTGGAATAGAGTTCCATGTAGTCATGGCTCTATGTAGTACTGTGGAATAGAGTTCCATGTAGTCATGGCTCTATGTAGTACTGTGGAATAGAGTTCCATGTAGTCATGGCTCTATGTAGTACTGTGGAATAGAGTTCCATGTAGTCATGGCTCTATGTAGTACTGTGGAATAGAGTTCCATGTAGTCATGGCTCTATGTAGTACTGTGGAATAGAGTTCCATGTAGTCATGTCTCTATGTAGTACTGTGGAATAGAGTTCCATGGAGTCATGGCTCTATGTAGTACTGTGGAATAGAGTTCTATGTAGTCATGGCTCTATGTGGTACTGTGGAATAGAGTTCCATGTAGTCATGGCTCTATGTAGTACTGTGGAATAGAGTTCCATGTAGTCATGGCTCTATGTAGTACTGTGGAATAGAGTTCCATGTAGTCATGGCTCTATGTAGTACTGTGGAATAGAGTTCCATGTAGTCATGGCTCTATGTGGTACTGTGGAATAGAGTTCCATGTAGTCATGGCTCTATGTAGTACTGTGGAATAGAGTTCTATGTAGTCATGGCTCTATGTGGTACTGTGGAATAGAGTTCCATGTAGTCATGGCTCTATGTAGTACTGTGGAATAGAGTTCTATGTAGTCATGGCTCTATGTAGTACTGTGGAATAGAGTTCCATGGAGTCATGGCTCTATGTAGTACTGTGGAATAGAGTTCCATGGGGTCATGGCTCTATGTAGTACTGTGGAATAGAGTTCCATGTAGTCATGGCTCTATGTAGTACTGTGGAATAGAGTTCCATGTAGTCATGGCTCTATGTAGTACTGTGGAATAGAGTTCCATGTAGTCATGGCTCTATGTAGTACTGTGGAATAGAGTTCCATGTAGTCATGGCTCTATGTAGTACTGTGGAATAGAGTTCCATGTAGTCATGGCTCTATGTAGTACTGTGGAATAGAGTTCCATGTAGTCATGGCTCTATGTAGTACTGTGGAATAGAGTTCCATGTAGTCATGGCTCTATGTGGTACTGTGGAATAGAGTTCCATGTAGTCATGGCTCTATGTAGTACTGTGGAATAGAGTTCTATGTAGTCATGGCTCTATGTGGTACTGTGGAATAGAGTTCCATGTAGTCATGGCTCTATGTAGTACTGTGGAATAGAGTTCCATGTAGTCATGGCTCTATGTAGTACTGTGGAATAGAGTTCCATGTAGTCATGGCTCTATGTAGTACTGTGGAATAGAGTTCCATGTAGTCATGGCTCTATGTGGTACTGTGGAATAGAGTTCCATGTAGTCATGGCTCTATGTAGTACTGTGGAATAGAGTTCTATGTAGTCATGGCTCTATGTGGTACTGTGGAATAGAGTTCCATGTAGTCATGGCTCTATGTAGTACTGTGGAATAGAGTTCTATGTAGTCATGGCTCTATGTAGTACTGTGGAATAGAGTTCCATGGAGTCATGGCTCTATGTAGTACTGTGGAATAGAGTTCCATGGAGTCATGGCTCTATGTAGTACTGTGGAATAGAGTTCCATGTAGTCATGGCTCTATGTAGTACTGTGGAATAGAGTTCCATGGAGTCATGGCTCTATGTAGTACTGTGGAATAGAGTTCCATGGAGTCATGGCTCTATGTAGTACTGTGGAATAGAGTTCCATGTAGTCATGGCTCTATGTAGTACTGTGGAATAGAGTTCCATGTAGTCATGGCTCTATGTAGTACTGTGGAATAGAGTTCCATGTAGTCATGGCTCTATGTAGTACTGTGGAATAGAGTTCCATGTAGTCATGGCTCTATGTAGTACTGTGGAATAGAGTTCCATGTAGTCATGGCTCTATGTAGTACTGTGGAATAGAGTTCCATGTAGTCATGTCTCTATGTAGTACTGTGGAATAGAGTTCCATGGAGTCATGGCTCTATGTAGTACTGTGGAATAGAGTTCTATGTAGTCATGGCTCTATGTGGTACTGTGGAATAGAGTTCCATGTAGTCATGGCTCTATGTAGTACTGTGGAATAGAGTTCCATGTAGTCATGGCTCTATGTAGTACTGTGGAATAGAGTTCCATGTAGTCATGGCTCTATGTAGTACTGTGGAATAGAGTTCCATGTAGTCATGGCTCTATGTGGTACTGTGGAATAGAGTTCCATGTAGTCATGGCTCTATGTAGTACTGTGGAATAGAGTTCTATGTAGTCATGGCTCTATGTGGTACTGTGGAATAGAGTTCCATGTAGTCATGGCTCTATGTAGTACTGTGGAATAGAGTTCTATGTAGTCATGGCTCTATGTAGTACTGTGGAATAGAGTTCCATGGAGTCATGGCTCTATGTAGTACTGTGGAATAGAGTTCCATGTAGTCATGGCTCTATGTAGTACTGTGGAATAGAGTTCCATGTAGTCATGGCTCTATGTAGTACTGTGGAATAGAGTTCCATGTAGTCATGGCTCTATGTAGTACTGTGGAATAGAGTTCCATGTCGTCATGGCTCTATGTGGTACTGTGGAATAGAGTTCCATGTCGTCATGGCTCTATGTAGTACTGTGGAATAGAGTTCCATGTAGTCATGTCTCTATGTAGTGCTGTGGAATAGAGTTCCATGTCGTCATGGCTCTATGTAGTACTGTGGAATAGAGTTCCATGTAGTCATGTCTCTATGTAGTACTGTGGAATAGAGTTCCATGTAGTCATGGCTCTATGTAGTACTGTGGAATAGAGTTCCATGTAGTCATGGCTCTATGTAGTACTGTGGAATAGAGTTCTATGTAGTCATGGCTCTATGTGGTACTGTGGAATAGAGTTCCATGTAGTCATGGCTCTATGTAGTACTGTGGAATAGAGTTCTATGTAGTCATGGCTCTATGTAGTACTGTGGAATAGAGTTCTATGTAGTCATGGCTCTATGTGGTACTGTGGAATAGAGTTCCATGTAGTCATGGCTCTATGTAGTACTGTGGAATAGAGTTCCATGTAGTCATGGCTCTATGTAGTACTGTGGAATAGAGTTCCATGTAGTCATGGCTCTATGTAGTACTGTGGAATAGAGTTCCATGTAGTCATGGCTCTATGTGGTACTGTGGAATAGAGTTCCATGTAGTCATGGCTCTATGTAGTACTGTGGAATAGAGTTCTATGTAGTCATGGCTCTATGTGGTACTGTGGAATAGAGTTCCATGTAGTCATGGCTCTATGTAGTACTGTGGAATAGAGTTCTATGTAGTCATGGCTCTATGTAGTACTGTGGAATAGAGTTCCATGGAGTCATGGCTCTATGTAGTACTGTGGAATAGAGTTCCATGGAGTCATGGCTCTATGTAGTACTGTGGAATAGAGTTCCATGTAGTCATGGCTCTATGTAGTACTGTGGAATAGAGTTCCATGTAGTCATGGCTCTATGTAGTACTGTGGAATAGAGTTCCATGTAGTCATGGCTCTATGTAGTACTGTGGAATAGAGTTCCATGTAGTCATGGCTCTATGTAGTACTGTGGAATAGAGTTCCATGTAGTCATGGCTCTATGTAGTACTGTGGAATAGAGTTCCATGTAGTCATGTCTCTATGTAGTACTGTGGAATAGAGTTCCATGGAGTCATGGCTCTATGTAGTACTGTGGAATAGAGTTCTATGTAGTCATGGCTCTATGTGGTACTGTGGAATAGAGTTCCATGTAGTCATGGCTCTATGTAGTACTGTGGAATAGAGTTCCATGTAGTCATGGCTCTATGTAGTACTGTGGAATAGAGTTCCATGTAGTCATGGCTCTATGTAGTACTGTGGAATAGAGTTCCATGTAGTCATGGCTCTATGTGGTACTGTGGAATAGAGTTCCATGTAGTCATGGCTCTATGTAGTACTGTGGAATAGAGTTCTATGTAGTCATGGCTCTATGTGGTACTGTGGAATAGAGTTCCATGTAGTCATGGCTCTATGTAGTACTGTGGAATAGAGTTCTATGTAGTCATGGCTCTATGTAGTACTGTGGAATAGAGTTCCATGGAGTCATGGCTCTATGTAGTACTGTGGAATAGAGTTCCATGTAGTCATGGCTCTATGTAGTACTGTGGAATAGAGTTCCATGTAGTCATGGCTCTATGTAGTACTGTGGAATAGAGTTCCATGTAGTCATGGCTCTATGTAGTACTGTGGAATAGAGTTCCATGTCGTCATGGCTCTATGTGGTACTGTGGAATAGAGTTCCATGTCGTCATGGCTCTATGTAGTACTGTGGAATAGAGTTCCATGTAGTCATGTCTCTATGTAGTGCTGTGGAATAGAGTTCCATGTCGTCATGGCTCTATGTAGTACTGTGGAATAGAGTTCCATGTAGTCATGTCTCTATGTAGTACTGTGGAATAGAGTTCCATGTAGTCATGGCTCTATGTAGTACTGTGGAATAGAGTTCCATGTAGTCATGGCTCTATGTAGTACTGTGGAATAGAGTTCTATGTAGTCATGGCTCTATGTAGTACTGTGGAATAGAGTTCCATGGAGTCATGGCTCTATGTAGTACTGTGGAATAGAGTTCCATGTAGTCATGGCTCTATGTAGTACTGTGGAATAGAGTTCCATGTAGTCATGGCTCTATGTAGTACTGTGGAATAGAGTTCCATGTAGTCATGGCTCTATGTAGTACTGTGGAATAGAGTTCCATGTCGTCATGGCTCTATGTGGTACTGTGGAATAGAGTTCCATGTCGTCATGGCTCTATGTAGTACTGTGGAATAGAGTTCCATGTCGTCATGTCTCTATGTAGTGCTGTGGAATAGAGTTCCATGTCGTCATGGCTCTATGTAGTACTGTGGAATAGAGTTCCATGTAGTCATGTCTCTATGTAGTACTGTGGAATAGAGTTCCATGTAGTCATGTCTCTATGTAGTACTGTGGAATAGAGTTCCATGTAGTCATGTCTCTATGTAGTACTGTGGAATAGAGTTCCATGTAGTCATGTCTCTATGTGGTACTGTGGAATAGAGTTCCATGTAGTCATGTCTCTATGTAGTACTGTGGAATAGAGTTCCATGGAGTCATGTCTCTATGTAGTACTGTGGAATAGAGTTCCATGGAGTCATGGCTCTATGTAGTACTGTGGAATAGAGTTCCATGGAGTCATGGCTCTATGTAGTACTGTGGAATAGAGTTCTATGTAGTCATGGCTCTATGTGGTACTGTGGAATAGAGTTCCATGTAGTCATGGCTCTATGTAGTACTGTGGAATAGAGTTCCATGTAGTCATGGCTCTATGTAGTACTGTGGAATAGAGTTCCATGTAGTCATGGCTCTATGTGGTACTGTGGAATAGAGTTCCATGTAGTCATGGCTCTATGTAGTACTGTGGAATAGAGTTCTATGTAGTCATGGCTCTATGTAGTACTGTGGAATAGAGTTCCATGGAGTCATGGCTCTATGTAGTACTGTGGAATAGAGTTCCATGTAGTCATGGCTCTATGTAGTACTGTGGAATAGAGTGCCATGTAGTCATGGCTCTATGTAGTACTGTGGAATAGAGTTCCATGTAGTCATGGCTCTATGTAGTACTGTGGAATAGAGTTCTATGTAGTCATGGCTCTATGTAGTACTGTGGAATAGAGTTCCATGTAGTCATGGCTCTATGTGGTACTGTGGAATAGAGTTCCATGTCGTCATGGCTCTATGTAGTACTGTGGAATAGAGTTCCATGTAGTCATGTCTCTATGTAGTGCTGTGGAATAGAGTTCCATGTCGTCATGGCTCTATGTAGTACTGTGGAATAGAGTTCCATGTAGTCATGGCTCTATGTAGTACTGTGGAATAGAGTTCCATGTAGTCATGGCTCTATGTAGTACTGTGGAATAGAGTTCCATGTAGTCATGTCTCTATGTAGTACTGTGGAATAGAGTTCCATGTAGTCATGTCTCTATGTAGTACTGTGGAATAGGGTTCCATGTAGTCATGTCTCTATGTGGTACTGTGGAATAGAGTTCCATGTAGTCATGTCTCTATGTAGTGCTGTGGAATAGAGTTCCATGTAGTCATGTCTCTATGTAGTGCTGTGGAATAGAGTTCCATGTCGTCATGGCTCTATGTAGTACTGTGGAATAGAGTTCCATGTAGTCATGGCTCTATGTAGTACTGTGGAATAGAGTTCCATGTAGTCATGGCTCTATGTAGTACTGTGGAATAGAGTTCCATGTAGTCATGGCTCTATGTAGTACTGTGGAATAGAGTTCTATGTAGTCATGGCTCTATGTAGTACTGTGGAATAGAGTTCCATGGAGTCATGGCTCTATGTAGTACTGTGGAATAGAGTTCCATGTAGTCATGGCTCTATGTAGTACTGTGGAATAGAGTTCCATGTAGTCATGGCTCTATGTAGTACTGTGGAATAGAGTTCCATGTAGTCCTGGCTCTATGTAGTACTGTGGAATAGAGTTCCATGTAGTCATGGCTCTATGTAGTACTGTGGAATAGAGTTCTATGTAGTCATGGCTCTATGTAGTACTGTGGAATAGAGTTCCATGGAGTCATGGCTCTATGTAGTACTGTGGAATAGAGTTCCATGGAGTCATGGCTCTATGTAGTACTGTGGAATAGAGTTCCATGTAGTCATGGCTCTATGTAGTACTGTGGAATAGAGTTCCATGTAGTCATGGCTCTATGTAGTACTGTGGAATAGAGTTCCATGTAGTCATGGCTCTATGTAGTACTGTGGAATAGAGTTCCATGTAGTCATGGCTCTATGTAGTACTGTGGAATAGAGTTCCATGTAGTCATGGCTCTATGTAGTACTGTGGAATAGAGTTCCATGTAGTCATGGCTCTATGTAGTACTGTGGAATAGAGTTCCATGTAGTCATGTCTCTATGTAGTACTGTGGAATAGAGTTCCATGGAGTCATGGCTCTATGTAGTACTGTGGAATAGAGTTCTATGTAGTCATGGCTCTATGTGGTACTGTGGAATAGAGTTCCATGTAGTCATGGCTCTATGTAGTACTGTGGAATAGAGTTCCATGTAGTCATGGCTCTATGTAGTACTGTGGAATAGAGTTCCATGTAGTCATGGCTCTATGTAGTACTGTGGAATAGAGTTCCATGTAGTCATGGCTCTATGTGGTACTGTGGAATAGAGTTCCATGTAGTCATGGCTCTATGTAGTACTGTGGAATAGAGTTCTATGTAGTCATGGCTCTATGTAGTACTGTGGAATAGAGTTCCATGTCGTCATGGCTCTATGTGGTACTGTGGAATAGAGTTCCATGTCGTCATGGCTCTATGTAGTACTGTGGAATAGAGTTCCATGTCGTCATGGCTCTATGTAGTACTGTGGAATAGAGTTCCATGTAGTCATGGCTCTATGTAGTACTGTGGAATAGAGTTCCATGTAGTCATGGCTCTATGTAGTACTGTGGAATAGAGTTCTATGTAGTCATGGCTCTATGTAGTACTGTGGAATAGAGTTCCATGGAGTCATGGCTCTATGTAGTACTGTGGAATAGAGTTCCATGTAGTCATGGCTCTATGTAGTACTGTGGAATAGAGTTCCATGTAGTCATGGCTCTATGTAGTACTGTGGAATAGAGTTCCATGTAGTCATGGCTCTATGTAGTACTGTGGAATAGAGTTCCATGTAGTCATGGCTCTATGTAGTACTGTGGAATAGAGTTCTATGTAGTCATGGCTCTATGTAGTACTGTGGAATAGAGTTCCATGGAGTCATGGCTCTATGTAGTACTGTGGAATAGAGTTCCATGGAGTCATGGCTCTATGTAGTACTGTGGAATAGAGTTCCATGTAGTCATGGCTCTATGTAGTACTGTGGAATAGAGTTCCATGTAGTCATGGCTCTATGTAGTACTGTGGAATAGAGTTCCATGTAGTCATGGCTCTATGTAGTACTGTGGAATAGAGTTCCATGTAGTCATGGCTCTATGTAGTACTGTGGAATAGAGTTCCATGTAGTCATGGCTCTATGTAGTACTGTGGAATAGAGTTCCATGTAGTCATGGCTCTATGTAGTACTGTGGAATAGAGTTCCATGTAGTCATGTCTCTATGTAGTACTGTGGAATAGAGTTCCATGGAGTCATGGCTCTATGTAGTACTGTGGAATAGAGTTCTATGTAGTCATGGCTCTATGTGGTACTGTGGAATAGAGTTCCATGTAGTCATGGCTCTATGTAGTACTGTGGAATAGAGTTCCATGTAGTCATGGCTCTATGTAGTACTGTGGAATAGAGTTCCATGTAGTCATGGCTCTATGTAGTACTGTGGAATAGAGTTCCATGTAGTCATGGCTCTATGTGGTACTGTGGAATAGAGTTCCATGTAGTCATGGCTCTATGTAGTACTGTGGAATAGAGTTCTATGTAGTCATGGCTCTATGTAGTACTGTGGAATAGAGTTCCATGTCGTCATGGCTCTATGTGGTACTGTGGAATAGAGTTCCATGTCGTCATGGCTCTATGTAGTACTGTGGAATAGAGTTCCATGTAGTCATGTCTCTATGTAGTGCTGTGGAATAGAGTTCCATGTCGTCATGGCTCTATGTAGTACTGTGGAATAGAGTTCCATGTAGTCATGTCTCTATGTAGTACTGTGGAATAGAGTTCCATGTAGTCATGTCTCTATGTAGTACTGTGGAATAGAGTTCCATGTAGTCATGTCTCTATGTAGTACTGTGGAATAGAGTTCCATGGAGTCATGTCTCTATGTAGTACTGTGGAATAGAGTTCCATGGAGTCATGGCTCTATGTAGTACTGTGGAATAGAGTTCCATGGAGTCATGGCTCTATGTAGTACTGTGGAATAGAGTTCTATGTAGTCATGGCTCTATGTAGTGCTGTGGAATAGAGTTCCATGTAGTCATGTCTCTATGTAGTGCTGTGGAATAGAGTTCCATGTCGTCATGGCTCTATGTAGTACTGTGGAATAGAGTTCCATGTAGTCATGGCTCTATGTAGTACTGTGGAATAGAGTTCCATGTAGTCATGGCTCTATGTAGTACTGTGGAATAGAGTTCCATGTAGTCATGGCTCTATGTAGTACTGTGGAATAGAGTTCCATGTAGTCATGGCTCTATGTAGTACTGTGGAATAGAGTTCTATGTAGTCATGGCTCTATGTAGTACTGTGGAATAGAGTTCCATGGAGTCATGGCTCTATGTAGTACTGTGGAATAGAGTTCCATGTAGTCATGGCTCTATGTAGTACTGTGGAATAGAGTTCCATGTAGTCATGGCTCTATGTAGTACTGTGGAATAGAGTTCCATGTAGTCATGGCTCTATGTAGTACTGTGGAATAGAGTTCCATGTAGTCATGGCTCTATGTAGTACTGTGGAATAGAGTTCCATGTAGTCATGGCTCTATGTGGTACTGTGGAATAGAGTTCCATGTAGTCATGGCTCTATGTAGTACTGTGGAATAGAGTTCCATGTAGTCATGGCTCTATGTAGTACTGTGGAATAGAGTTCCATGTAGTCATGGCTCTATGTAGTACTGTGGAATAGAGTTCCATGTAGTCATGGCTCTATGTAGTACTGTGGAATAGAGTTCCATGTAGTCATGGCTCTATGTAGTACTGTGGAATAGAGTTCCATGTAGTCATGGCTCTATGTAGTACTGTGGAATAGAGTTCCATGTAGTCATGGCTCTATGTAGTACTGTGGAATAGAGTTCCATGTAGTCATGGCTCTATGTGGTACTGTGGAATAGAGTTCCATGTAGTCATGGCTCTATGTAGTACTGTGGAATAGAGTTCCATGTAGTCATGGCTCTATGTAGTACTGTGGAATAGAGTTCCATGGAGTCCTGGCTCTATGTAGTACTGTGCACCTCCCATAGTCTGTTCTGGACTTGGGGACTGTGAAGAGACCTCTGGTGGCATGTCTTGTGGGGTCTGCATGGGTGTCTGAGCTGTTTACTAGTAGTTTAATTAGACCCCTGGTGACATGTCTTGTGGGGTATGTATGGGTGTCTGAGCTGTGTGCCAGTAGTTCAAACAGACAGCTTGGTGCATTCAACATGTCAATACCTCTCACAAATAGTAGTGATGATGTCAATCTCTCCTCCACTTTGAGCCAGGAGAGATTGACATTCATATTATGAATCTTAGCTCTCTCTGTACATCGAAGGGCCAGCCATGCTGACCTGTTTTGAGGCTATTGCAATTTTCCTAAGCCCCTCTTTGTGGCACCTGACCACACGACTGAACAGTAGTCCAGGTGTGACAAAACTAGGGCCTGTAGGACCTGCCTTGTTGACAGGGCTGTTAAGAAGGTAGAAACTAGGGCCTGTAGGACCTACCTTGTTGACAGGGCTGTTAAGAAGGTAGAAACTAGGGCCTGTAGGACCTACCTTGTTGACAGGGCTGTTAAGAAGGTAGAAACTAGGGCCTGTAGGACCTACCTTGTTGATAGGGCTGTCAG
>NC_060177.1:90425383-90445426 GCF_021184085.1 Oncorhynchus gorbuscha
CTATCTTTTCCCTGATTAGAGTCCCTATTTCTCCCCTTGTTTTCCGTTTCTGCCCTGTCGGATCCTTGTATATTGTTCACCGTGCTGTGTCTTTGTATCGCCCTGTCGTGTCGTGTTTCCCTCAGATGCTGCGTGGTGAGCAGGTGTCCTGAGTCTGCTACGGTCAAGTGCCTTCCCGAGGCAACCTGCAGTTTATTATCGAGTCTCCAGTCAGTTCTCGTGATTACGAGTGGAATTGTTTTTATGCTTTATTTACCGCTCCGATTTGTCTAGGAGTATTGCTATTTCCTTTAACTGGATTAAAGACTCTGTTTTCGCCAAGTCGCTTTTGGGTCCTCATTCACCTGCATAACAGAAGGATCCGACCAAAGAATGGACCAGCGACTACAGACGCTCGTAACACTGCCGTCGAGATCAAGGAGCCATGCTCGGCAGACACGAGCAGGAATTGTCTGCTGCTCGTCATGCCATGGAGAACCTGGCCGCTCAGGTTTCCGACCTCTCTGGACAGTTCCAGAGTCTTCGTCTCGTGCCACCTGTTACTTCCTGGTCTGCCGAGCCTCCGGAACCTAGGGTTAATAACCCACCTTGCTACCGGGCAGCCCAAGGAGTGCCGCTCCTTTCTCACCCAGTGTGATATTGTGTTCTCTCTCAACCCAACACATACTCTAGAGAGCTCGGGTTGCTTACGTCATTTCACTCCTTACTGGCCGGGCTCGAGAGTGGGGCACAGCTATCTGGGAGGCAAGGGCTGATTGTTCAAACAATTACCAGAACTTTAAAGAGGAGATGATTCGGGTTTTTGACCGTTCAGTTTTTGGTAGGGAGGCTTCTAGGCCCTGGCTTCCCTATGCCAAGGTGATCGATCCATAACGGATTACTCTATAGAGTTTCGCACTCTTGCTGCCTCTAGTGACTGGAACGAGCCGGCGCTGCTCGCTCGTTTTCTGGAGGGACTCCACGCAGTGGTCAAAGATGAGATTCTCTCCCGGGAGGTTCCTTCCAGTGTGGACTCTTTGATTGCTCTCGCCATCCGCATAGAACGACGGGTAGATCTTCGTCACCAAGCTCGTGGAAGAGAGCTCGCGTCAACGGTGTTTCCCTGCTCCGCATCGCAACCATCTCCCTCCTCTGGCTCAGAGACTGAGCCCATGCAGCTGGGAGGTATTCGCATCTCGACTAAGGAGAGGGAACGGAGGATCACCAACCGCCTGTGCCTCTATTGCGGATTTGATGGACATTTTGTCAATTCATGTCCAGTAAAGCCAGAGCTCATCAGTAAGCGGAGGGCTACTGGTGAGCGCTACTACTCAGGTCTCTCCATCTAGATCCTGTACTACTATGTCGGTCCATCTACGCTGGACCGGTTCGGGTGCTACATGCAGTGCCTTGATAGACTCTGGGGCTGAGGGTTGTTTCATGGACGAAGCATGGGCTCGGAAACATGACATTCTTTCAGACAGTTAGACAAGCCTACGCCCATGTTCGCCTTAGATGGTAGTCATCTTCCCAGTATCAGATTTGAGACACTACCTTTAACCTCACAGTATCTGGTAACCACAGTGAGACTATTTCTTTTTGATTTTTCGTTCACCTTTTACACCTGTTGTTTTGGGTCATCCCTGGCTAGTATGTCATAATCCTTCTATTAATTGGTCTAGTAATTCTATCCTATCCTGGAACGTTTCTTGTCATGTGAAGTGTTTAATGTCTGCCATCCCTCCCATTTCTTCTGTCCCCACTTCTCAGGAGGAACCTGGCGATTTGACAGGAGTGCCGGAGGAATATCATGATCTGCGCACGGTCTTCAGTCGGTCCCGAGCCAACTCCCTTCCTCCTCACCGGTCGTATGATTGTAGTATTGATCTCCTTCCAGGGACCACTCCTCCTCGGGGTAGACTATACTCTCTGTCGGCTCCCGAACGTAAGGCTCTCGAGGTTATTTGTCTGTGTCTCTTGACGCCGGTACCATAGTGCCTTCTTCCTCTCCGGCCGGGGCGGGGTTTTTTGTTAAGAAAAAGGACGGTACTCTGCGCCCCTGCGTGGATTATCGAGGGCTGAATGACATAACGGTTAAGAATCGTTATCCGCTTCCCCTGTGTCATCAGCCTTCAGGGTCTGCAGGGAGCCAGGTGCTTTACTAGGTTGGACCTTCGTAACGCTTACCATCTCGTGCGCATCAGAGAGGGGACGAGTGAAAACGGCGTTTAACACTCCGTTAGGGCATTTTAGTACCGGGTTCTGCCGTTTGGTCTCGCCAATGCGCCAGCTGTTTTTCAGGCATTAGTTAATGATGTTCTGAGACATGCTGAACATCTTTGTTTTTGTCTACCTTGACGATATCCTGATTTTTCACCGTCACTCGAGATTCATGTTCAGCACGTTGACGTGTTCTCCAGCGCCTTTTAGAGAATTGTCTCTACGTGAAGGCTGAGAAGTGCTCTTTTCATGTCTCCTCCGTTACTTTTCTGGGTTCCGTTATTTCCGCTGAAGGTATTCAGATGGATTCCGCTAAGGTCCAAGCTGTCAGTGAGTGGCCCGTTCCAAGGTCACGTGTCGAGTTGCAGCGCTTTCTAGGTTTCGCTAATTTCTATCGGCGTTTCATTCGTAATTTCGGTCAAGTTGCTGCCCCTCTCACAGCTCTTACTTCTATCAAGACGTGTTTAAGTGGTCCGGTTCCGCCCAGGGAGCTTTTGATCTTTCTAAAAAACGTTTTACGTCCGCTCCTATCTCGTTACTCACTGCGTCACTAGACAATTCATTGTCGAGGTTGACGCTTCAGAGGTAGGCGTGGGAGCCATTCTATCCCAGCGCTTCCAGTCTGACGATAAGGTTCATCCTTGCGCTTATTTTCTCATCGCCTGTCGCCATCTGAACGCAACTATGATGTGGGTAACCGCGAACTGCTCGCCATCCGCTTAGCCCTAGGCGAATGGCGACAATGGTTGGAGGGCGACCGTTCCTTTATGCGTTTGGACAGACCATAAGAACCTTGAGTACATCCGTTCTGCCAAACGACTTAATGCTCGTCAAGCTCGTTGGGCGTTATTTTTCGCTCGTTTTGAGTTTGTGATTTCTTACCGTCCGGGTAGCAAGAACACCAAGCCTGATGCCTTATCCGTCTTTTTAGTTCTTCTGTGGCTTCTACTGATCCCGAGGGGGATTCTTCCTTATGGGCGTGTTGTCGGGTTGACAGTCTGGGGAATTGAAAGACAGGTTAAGCAAGCACTCACGCACACTGCGTCGCCGCGCGCTGTCCTAGTAACCTTCTTTTCGTTCCTGTTTCCACTCTCGTCTGGCTGTTCTTCAGTGGGCTCACTCTGCCAAGTTAGCTGGTCATCCCGGTGTTCGAGGCACTCTTGCTTCTATTCGCCAGCGCTTTTGGTGGCCGACTCAGGAGCGTGACACGCGCCGTTTCGTGGCTGCTTGTTCGGACTGCGCGCAGACTAAGTCAGGTAACTCTCCTCCTGCCGGTCGTCTCCAGACCGCTCCCCATTCCTTCTCGACCATGGTCTCACATCGCCCCTAGACTTCATTACAGGTCTGCCTTTGTCTGCGGGGGAAAGACTGTGATTCTTACGGTTGTCGATAGGTTCTCTAAGGCGGCACATTTCATTCCTCTCGCTAAACTTCCTTCCGCTAAGGAGGCGGCACAAATCATCATCGAGAATGTGTTCAGAATTCATGGCCTCCCGTTAGACGCCGTTTCAGACAGAGGTCCGCAATTCCGCGTCACAGTTTTGGAGGGAGTTCTGTCGTTTGATTGGTGCGTCCGTCAGTCTCTCTTCCGGGTTTCATCCCCAGTCTAACGGTCAAGCAGAGGGCCAATCAGACGATTGGTCGCATACTACGCAACCTTTCTTTCAGAAACCCTGCGTCTTGGGCAGAACAGCTCCCTGGGCAGAATACGCTCACAACTTCGCTTCCTTCGTCTGCTACCGGGTTATCTCCGTTTCAGAGTAGTCTGGGTTACCAGCCTCCTCTGTTCTCATCCCAGCTTTTGCCGAGTCCAGCGTTCCCTCCGCTCAAGCGTTTGTCCAACGTTGTGAGCGCACCTGGAGGAGGTGAGGTCTGCACTTTGCCGTTACAGGGCACAGACTGTGAGAGCCGCCAATAAACGTAGGATTAGAGTCCAAGGTATTGTTGCGGCCAGAGTGTGGCTTTCCACTGTAACCTTCCTCTTACGACAGCTTCTCGTAAGTTGACTCCCCGCGATTCATTGGTCCGTTCCGTGTCTCCCAGGTCGTCAATCCTGTCGCTGTGCGACTCTTCTTCCGCGACATCTTCGTCGCGTCCATCTGTCTTCCATGTCTCCTGTGTCAAGCCCTTTCTTCGCACCCCGTTCGTCTTCCCTCCCCCCTCCCGACCTTGTCGACGCACCTATTTACAAGGTACGTAGGATCATGGACATGCGTTCTCGGGGACGGGGTCACCAATACTTAGTGGATTGGGAGGGTTACGGTCCTGAGGAGAGGAGTTGGGTTCCGTCTCGGGGCGTGCTGGACCGTTCACTGATTGATGATTTCCTCCGTTGCCGCCCAGGATTCCTCCTCGAGTGCGCCAGGAGCGCTCGGTGAGTGGGGGTACTGTCATGTTTTGTCTTATATTGTCTTGTCATTTTGCTTTTCCTTCTGTTCGTTTTCCCCCTGCTGGTCTTTTTAGGTTCGTTCCCCTTTTTCTCTCTCCCTCCCTCTCTCTCTTCTCTCTATCGTTCCGTTCCTGCTCCCAGCTGTTCCTATTCCCCTAATCAATCATTTAGTCTTCCCACACCTGTTCCCTATCTTTTCCCCTGATTAGAGTCCCTATTTCTCCCCTTGTTTTCCGTTTCTGCCCTGTCGGATCCTTGTATATTGTTCACCGTGCTGTGTCTTTGTATCGCCCTGTCATGTCGTGTTTCCCTCAGATGCTGCGTGGTGAGCAGGTGTCTGAGTCTGCTACGGTCAAGTGCCTTCCCGAGGCAACCTGCAGTTTATTATCGAGTCTCCAGTCAGTTCTCGTGATTACGAGTGGAATTGTTTTTATGCTTTATTTACCGCTCCGATTTGTCTAGGAGTATTGCTATTTCCTTTAACTGGATTAAAGACTCTGTTTTCGCCAAGTCGCTTTTGGGTCCTCATTCACCTGCATAACATATAGAGTCACTTCATATTCATTAAGACTAGGTGGAATAGCTATAGAGTCACTTCATATTGATTAAGACTAGGTGGAACAGCTATAGAGTCACATCAAATTCATTAAGACGAGGTGGAACAGCTATAGAGTCACTTCATATTCATTAAGACGAGGTGGAACAGCTATAGAGTCACTTCATATTGATTAAGACTAGGTGGAACAGCTATAGAGTCACTTCATATTCATTAAGACGAAGTGGAACAGCTATAGAGTCACTTCATATTCATTAAGACTAGGTGGAACAGCTATAGAGTCACTTCATATTCATTAAGACTAGGTGGAACAGCTATAGAGTCACTTCATATTCATTAAGACGAGGTGGAACAGCTATAGAGTCACTTCATATTCATTAAGACTAGGTGGAACAGCTATAGAGTCACTTCATATTCATTAAGACTAGGTGGAACAGCTATAGAGTCACTTCATATTAAAGACTAGGTGGAACAGCTATAGAGTCACTTCATATTCATTAAGACGAGGTGGGAACAGCTATAGAGTCACTTCATATTGATTAAGACTAGGTGGAACAGCTATAGAGTCACTTCATATTGATTAAGACTAGGTGGAACAGCTATAGAGTCACTTCATATTCATTAAGACGAAGTGGAACAGCTATAGAGTCACTTCATATTCATTAAGACTAGGTGGAACAGCTATAGAGTCACTTCATATTCATTAAGACGAGGTGGAACAGCTATAGAGTCACTTCATATTCATTAAGACTAGGTGGAACAGCTATAGAGTCACTTCATATTGATTAAGACGAGGTGGAACAGCTATAGAGTCACGTGGGTTTATAGAGTTACGGGGTTTGTGACATTACATTTGGATATGTAGGGTGGATTTCAAACCCCATTGCAGCTTTGTTAGTTAGTTGAATTATTAATTGATCAGACTCAAATATAGACTTAAATGTAGACTCGAATATAGACTGGAATTTAGACTCGAACATAGACTCAAATATATATTTGAATATAGACTCAAATATAGAATCAAATGTACTATAATTGACCTGTATCAACTATTGTTTCAACAAATTCTACGATGAGGAGAACAGACATGCTTGTTTTATTGTCTCATTAAAGTACTGTACAGTAGAGTTTATCATCAGGACTCATTAACATACTGTACAGTAGAGTTTATCATCAGGACTCATTAACATACTGTACAGTAGAGTTTATTGAATCATTAACATACTGTACAGTAGAGTTTATCATCAGGACTCATTAACATACTGTACAGTAGAGTTTATCATCAGGACTCATTAACATACTGTACAGTAGAGTTTATCATCAGGACTCATTAACATACTGTACAGTAGAGTGTATTGACTCATTAACATACTGTACAGTAGAGTGTATTGACTCATTAACATACTGTACAGTAGAGTGTATTGACTCATTAACATACTGTACAGTAGAGTGTATTGACTCATTAACATACTGTACAGTAGAGTTTATCATCAGGACTCATTAACATACTGTACAGTAGAGTTTATTGAATCATTAACATACTGTACAGTAGAGTTTATCATCAGGACTCATTAACATACTGTACAGTAGAGTTTATCATCAGGACTCATTAACATACTGTACAGTAGAGTTTATTGAATCATTAACATACTGTACAGTAGAGTTTATCATCAGGACTCATTAACATACTGTACAGTAGAGCGATCATCAGGACTCATTAACATACCGTACAGTAGAGTTTATCATCAGGACTCATTAACATACTGTACAGTAGAGAGTATTGACTCATTAACATACTGTACAGTAGAGTGTATTGACTCATTAACATACTGTACAGTAGAGTTTATCATCAGGACTCATTAACATACTGTACAGTAGAGTGTATTGACTCATTAACATACTGTACAGTAGAGTGTATTGACTCATTAACATACTGTACAGTAGAGTGTATTGACTCATTAACATACTGTACAGTAGAGTTTATCATCAGGACTCATTAACATACTGTACAGTAGAGTTTATTGAATCATTAACATACTGTACAGTAGAGTTTATCATCAGGACTCATTAACATACTGTACAGTAGAGTTTATCATCAGGATACATTAACATACTGTACAGTAAAGTTTATCATCAGGACTCATTAACATACTGTACAGTAGAGTTTATCATCAGGATCATTAACATACTGTACAGTAGAGTTTATCATCAGGACTCATTAACATACTGTACAGTAGAGTGTATTCAGACTCATTAACATACTGTACAGTAGAGTTTATCATCAGGACTCATTAACATACTGTACAGTAGAGTGTATTGACTCATTAACATACTGTACAGTAGAGTTTATCATCAGGACTCATTAACATACTGTACAGTAGAGTGTATTGACTCATTAACATACTGTACAGTAGAGTGTATTGACTCATTAACATACTGTACAGTAGAGTTTATCATCAGGACTCATTAACATACTGTACAGTAGAGTTTATCATCAGGACTCATTAACATACTGTACAGTAGAGTGTATTGACTCATTAACATACTGTAGAGTAGAGTTTATCATCAGGACTCATTAACATACTGTACAGTAGAGTTTATCATCAGGACTCATTAACATACTGTACAGTAGAGTTTATCATCAACTCATTAACATACTGTACAGTAGAGTTTATCATCAGGACTCATTAACATACTGTACAGTAGAGTTTATCATCAGGACTCATTAACATACTGTACAGTAGAGTTTATTATCAGACTCATTAACATACTGTACAGTAGAGTTTATCATCAGACTCATTAACATACTGTACAGTAGAGTTTATTGAATCATTAACATACTGTACAGTAGAGTTTATCATCAGGACTCATTAACATACTGTACAGTAGAGTTTATCATCAGGACTCATTAACATACCGACAGTGAATCATCAGGACTCATTAACATACTGTACAGAGTGTATTGACTCATTAACATACTGTACAGTAGAGTGTATTGACTCATTAACATACTGTACAGTAGAGTTTATCATCAGGACTCATTAACATACTGTACAGTAGAGTGTATTGACTCATTAACATACTGTACAGTAGAGTGTATCATCAGACTCATTAACATACTGTACAGGTAGAGTGTATATCATTAACATACTGTACAGTAGAGTGTATTGACTCATTAGCATACTGTACAGTAGAGTTTATCATCAGGACTCATTAACATACTGTACAGTAGAGTTTATTGAATCATTAACATACTGTACAGTAGAGTTTATCATCAGGACTCATTAACATACTGTACAGTAGAGTTTATTGAATCATTAACATACTGTACAGTAGAGTTTATCATCAGGGATCATTAACATACTGTACAGTAGAGTTTATTGAATCATTAACATACTGTACAGTAGAGTTTATCATCAGGACTCATTAACATACTGTACATTCTCCAATAATACATTAGATAATCCCCTCCACGTGGTCCCATGTTTTTCTGGCCTTGCAGCTGACAATCAAATTACGATTATGATAAATTAGTTTTAGGATTTACAGTGTTAACATATATAACATAGGTGGACAATAACAAAGGGATGATAACAGTATGTTCAATGTAACAACAACAACAACAACAACATCATGGTACCAGATTTAAAATGAGAAATTAATCTATTGCCTTGAAAGATCATCCACCATTGAAAAATAATCTGTCCCCAACAAGTGATTGACCAGGCCTCAGCGACATACTGTATCAATTCATTGTTCACAATATGTCCCTATTCCTCCCCTTCCTCTAGTCAGTTTGTTCTGCTGACCAGTACAGGGTCCCTGTCCATCTCTCTCGCCACAGCTGTGTGTCCCTGTCACAGGTGTGGGTCCCCGTCAGTAATTATCTCTACAGCTGTGGGTCTCTCTCTCTCTCCCTCTCTCTCTCTCTCTCTCTCTCTCTCTCTCTCTCTCTCTCTCCCTCTCTCTCTCTCTCTCTCTGCTCTCTCTCTCTCTCTCTCTCTCTCTCTCTCTCTCTCTCTCTCTCTCTCTCTCTCTCTCTCTCTCTCTCTCTCTCCACATTTGTGGGTCCCTGTCTGTCTCTCTCTCCACAGCTGCCAGGTCCCTGTCTGTCTCTCTCTCCACAGCAGTGGGTCCCTGTCTGTCTCTTCCACAGCTGTGAGTCCCTGTCTGTCTCTCTCCACAGCAGTGGGTCCCTGTCTGTCTCTCTCCAGTGGGGTCCCTGTCTGTCTCTCTCCACAGCAGTGGGTCCCTGTCTGTCTCTCTCCACAGCAGTGGGTCCCTGTCTGTCTCTCTCCACAGCAGTGGGTCCCTGTCTTGTCTCTCCCCACAGCAGTAGGTCCCTGTCTGTCTCTCTCCACAGCAGTGGGTCCCTCTCTGTCTCTCTCTGTCACAGCATTGGGTCCCTGTCTGTCTTTCTCCACAGCAGTGGGTCCCTCTCTGTCTCTCTCCACAGCATTGGGTCCTTTCTGTCTGTCTCTCTCCACAGCAGTGGGTCCCTGCCTGTCTCTCTCTCCACAGCAGTGGGTCCCTGTCTGTCTCTCTCCACAGCAGTGGGTCCCTGTCTGTCTCTCTCCACAGCTGTGGGTCCCTGTCTGTCTCTCTCCACAGCAGTGGGTCCCTGTCTGTCTCTCTCCACAGCAGTGGGTCCCTGTCTGTCTCTCTCCACAGCAGTGGGTCCCTGTTTATTTGTTTGTTTGTTTATCTCCACAGCTGTGGGTCCCGGTTTGTCTGTCTCACCTGGGGTTACCCCCTCCCCTGATACACTGTATACCCCATCCTGCCTTCTGTCA
Source organism: Oncorhynchus gorbuscha (assembly GCF_021184085.1). Taxonomy (NCBI): domain Eukaryota; kingdom Metazoa; phylum Chordata; class Actinopteri; order Salmoniformes; family Salmonidae; genus Oncorhynchus; species Oncorhynchus gorbuscha. The sequence goes on from NC_060177.1 coordinate 90,435,321, forward strand.
GTACCCTCCCCTGACACACTGTGTACCCCATCCTGCCTTCTGTCAGTATCCTCCACTGATACACTATATACCCCATCCTGCCTTCTGTCAGTACCCTCCCTGACACACTGTGTACCCCATCCTGCCTTCTGTCAGTATCCTCCCCTGATACACTATATACCCCATCCTGCCTTCTGTCAGTACCCTCCCCTGACACACTGTGTACCCCATCCTGCCTCTGTCAGTACCCTTCCCCTGACACACTGTGTACCCCATCCTGCCTTCTGTCAGTACCCTCCCCTGACACACTGTGTACCCCATCCTGCCTTCTGTCAGTACCTCCCTGACACACTGTGTACCCCATCCTGCCTTCTGTCAGTACCCTTCCCTGACACACTGTGTACCCCATCCTGCCTTCTGTCAGTACCCTCCCCTGACACACTGTGTACCCCATCCTGCCGTGATCGCCAACAATGCTATGTTCCTTCCTTGTGATGGCCAACTCAATCAATCAAATGTATTTATAAAGACCTTTACATCGATGTCACAAAGTGCTATTTTTAGAAACCCAGCCTAAAACCACAAACAGCAAGCATTGCAGATGTGGAAGGCAGTGTGGCTAGAAAAACTACCTTTCTCAGGCAGGAACCTAGGAAGAAACCTATAGAGGAACCTGCTCTGAGGGTGGCCAGTCCTCTTCTCTGGCTGTGCTGTGTGAGATTATAACAGAACATGGCCAAGATGTTCAAATGTTCATAAATGACCAGCAGGGTCAAATAATAATCACTGTCTTGTAGAGGGTGCAACAGGTCAGCACCTCAGAAAATGTCAGTTGGCTTTAATAGCCGATCTTTCAGAGTATCTCTACCGCTCCTGCTGTCTCTAGAGAGTTGAAAAACAGCAGGTCTGGGACAGGTAGCAAGTCCGGTGAACAGGTCAGGGTCCCATAGCCGCAGGCAGAACAGTTGAAACTGGAGCAGCAGCACGACCAGGCGGACTGGGTACAGCAAGGAGTCATCATGCCAGGTAGTCCTGAGGCATGGTCCTAGGGCTCATGTCTCTCCAGAGAGCTTCCTCCGACAGTTCCCAGTCCCTAGCTTCCGGTCGATCTCCTTCCCAGTCCCGAGCCCGACGGCTTTCACAGTCCCGGAACCTTCAGAGACTTCCAATCCGCAACCTCCTGAGACGGTCTGCCAGTCTGAACCCCTGAGAAGGTCAACAGTTAGAACCTCTGAGACGATCCACCTTACTGGAACCTCCTGAGACGGTCAACTGTCTGGAACCTCCAGCCGTGTGAGTCTTCTCTGCATTGGTGCCCAGTCCAGGTACAGCGTCCAGTCCCGCTCCATGGCAGGAGCTGTGTGTGTGCGCCGATGTCCAGGCCAGGGCCGTGTGTCCAGTCCCGCTCCATGGCAGGAGTCTTCCTCTGCACCGATGTCCAGGCCCAGGTGTCCAGTCCCCTCCATGGCAGGAGCCTTCTCGGCATCGAGATCCAGTCTAGGCACAGTGTTCACCTCCCTACTCTCCCTATTTGGTTTCAGGTTTTGCGGCCGGAGTCCACACCTTTGGGGTTGTCCTGACCATAGAGAGCCATTGTTTATGGCTCAACATGGTGAAGTGGGTCTGGGCGAGACTGGGGCGGTCTAGTTTATTTAGTTTTCTATGTGGTCTAGTTTATTTTATATGTTGGTGATTTGTTTGATTCCCAATTAGAGGCAGCTGGTAATTGTTGTCTCTAATTGGGGATCATATTTAAGTAGCTGTTTTTCCACCTGTGTTTATGGGATATTGTTTTGAGTTATTGCACGTAGCATCTCTGTTGTCACGGTTCGTTGTTAGTTTATTGTTTATTTTTTGTTTTGCTAAGTTTCACTTTCTAATAAATGATGTGGAACTCAACATCCACTGCACCTTGGTCCGTTTCTGTAAATGATCAGACAAGACCAGGTAGTCCTGAGGCATGGTCCCAGGGCTCAGGTCCTCCGAGAGAAGAAACAGAGAAACAGAGAAAGAGAGAAAATTAGAGAGAGCTTAAATTCACACAGGACACTGGATAAGACAGGAGAAATACTCCAGATATAACAGACTGACCCTAGCCCCCGACACAAACTATTACAGCGTAATTACTGGAGGCTGAGATAAAGGGGGTTAGATACACTGTGGCCCCGTACGACTGTACAGGGCCAAACAGGCAGGGCAAACAGGCAGGATATAACCCCACCCACTTTGCCAAAGCACAGCCCCCATACCACTAGAGGGATATGTGCTTCTACACCTGCATTGCTTGCTGTTTGGGGTTTTAGGCTGGGTTTCTGTACAGCACTTTGAGATATCAGTACCCTCCCCTGACACACTTCTGTAGCTCAGTTGGTAGCGCATGGCGCTTGTAACGCCAGGGTAGTGGGTTCCATCCCCGGGACCACCCATACGTAGAATGTATGCACATGACTGTAAGTTGCTTTGATAAAAGTCAGCCTGCTAAATGGCATATATTTTTTTTTTATATCAGTTGATGTAAGAAGGGATATAAAATACATTTGATTTGATTTGATTTGATATCTTCAACCACCAACTTACTACCTGAGACAAGGCCGAGTATAGCCCACAAAGATCTCTCCCACGGCACGAACCCGAGGGGCGCCAACCCCCAACTATGCCATGTTCATTCAGTTTTCATACCAATCTTGGACAGAAATCAAGAGCGGCCAGGAAAGGCAACCACTTTGGCTTACATGGAAAAGAGAAACTGTCAGTCAGAAACAAACTTTATTATATTAGAAACCACCCAAGGCCTTTCAATTACCTGCTTGATTTAAGTGTCTTCAAGACCATGTTTCAATTATTGACTGGAACATATATTAATATAGGTAATGTCACTAAAATGACCTAGAAGCTAGCGTTATAAAATAGTCACTGTATTGTGTCATTTCCAACATCCTTAGAAGATTGTGGGACTCTGCTCCATGAAATACAACCAATGGGTGGGATGTGTATAGTGGAGATGGACTGTCTAACTGTACCTACCCTGAACACTGAACTACCTTCTTATACCCAAATGTTTTTATTTTAATTTAACCAGGCAAGTCAGTTAAAGAACAAATTCTTATTTACAATGACGACCTACCCCGCCAAACCCTAACGATGCTGGGCCAGGTAGTGCGTCGCCCAATCACGACCGGTTGCAATACAGCCTGGAATCTAACCAGGGTCTGTAGTGTCGCCTCTAGCACTGAGATGCAGTGGCTTGGAAATCGCTGCACCACTGGAAGTTGCATAAATGTTCTGCCACAAACCGTCCGTGCTACTACCTGGGTTTGTTGAACAGAAGTGTCTGTCTGTCTGTGACCCCTTGTAACCAGAGATGATATACGCACTGATATTCACTAAGACTTCTAATTGAGTTCAAAATACTTGGTTCTTTATCAGGGGTCTCTACCCTTCAGCAGTCTCTACCCAGTCCCTGACAGCCCTGTCTGGAACCCAATTAGCTTATAATTGATGACCTTGAAATTAATTAATTAACCTTTGTTAGCATAGCCTACATTCTAATTAAAGTGATGCTCCAAACGTTTTGTATTAGTCAGCCAGTAATTGCGAAAAGCAGAGCCAATTCATATGATATCTTACAAATTACACCAGAAATATTTAGAAATGTGTAAGTAATTTAAGATCCCAGACTCTGTCCCTGCTTAGTGTATGTAGTGGTAAGAACCTGGCACTAATTGTGGTTCATGGTCTCTTGCTTTACTACCGCTGGAAACAGTCACTTGATTGTGGTTTTATGGTCCTTAATGGCGTCATGACAACAACATTCATTACAGAATCAACAGTGGCTCTTTTTCTCTCTATCCTCGTCAAAGGAGTTTTATAAAAGCTATTCCATATGGAGGTATTTATGATTACCTCCCCTTTAATATGGAGGTAATGGATGATTACCTTTCCTTTAATATGGAGGTAATGGATGATTGTCCTCTCTTAATACGGAGGTAATGGATGAATACCTTCCCTTTAATATGGAGGTATGGATGAATACCTCCTTAATATGGAGGTGGATGGATGATTACTCCCCCTTTAATATGGAGGTAATGGATGATTACCTCCCCTTTAATATGGAGGCAATGGATGATTACCTCCTTTAATATGGAGGTATGGATGATTATGTCCTCTTTAATATGGAGGTAATGGATGATTACCTCCCTTTAATATGGAGGTAATGGATAATTATATCCTCTTTAATATGGAGGTATGGATGATTATGTCCTCTTTTAATATGGAGGTAATGGATGATTACTAATGTTATAGACTGATATATTATACAGTATATTATTATATATTACTCTGTATATTACTCAGTATATTATATATAACTCTGTAGTACTCAGTATATTATATATTACTCTGTAATGCTCAGTATAGTATATATATGACTCCGTAATACTCGGTATGGTATATATTACTCTGTAATGCTCAGTATATTATATATTACTCTGTAATGCTCAGTATAGTATATATTACTTTGTAATACTCAGTATATTATATATTACTCTGTATATTACTCAGTATATTATATATAACTCTGTAGTACTCAGTATATTATATATTACTCTGTAATACCCAGTATAGTATATATGACTCCGTAATACTCGGTATGGTATATATTACTCTGCATATTATTTGGTATATTATATATTATTCTGTAATACTCAGTATATTATATATTACTCTGTAATGCTCAGTATATTATATATTACTTTGTAATACTCAGTATATTATATATTACTCTGTAATACTCAGGAATGTTATATATTACTTTGTAATACTCAGTATAGTATATATTACTCTGTAATACTCAGTATAGTATATATTACTCTGTAATATTCAGTGCATGATATATTACTCTCTATATTACTCTGTATATTATATATGACTCTGTAATACTCAGTATATTATATATTACTATGTACTTCTCAGTATATTATATATTATGCTGTACTACTCAGTATATTATATATTATTCTGCACTACTCAGTATATTATATATTACTTTGTAATACTCAGTATATTATATATTACTCTGTAATACTCAGGAATGTTATATATTACTTTGTAATACTCAGTATAGTATATATTACTCTGTAATACTCAGTATAGTATATATTACTCTGTAATATTCAGTGCATGATATATTACTCTCTGTAATACTCAGTATATTATATATGACTCTGTACTTCTCAGTATATTATATATTATGCTGTACTACTCAGTATATTATATATTATTCTGCACTACTCAGTATATTATATATTACTTTGTAATAGTCAGTATATTGTATATTACTCAGTATAGTATATATATCTCTGTAATACTCAGTATAGTGTATATTACTCTGTAATACTCAGCATATTATATATTACTCTGTATATTACTCAGTATATCACATACTACTATGTGATACTCGGTATAGTATATTTTACTCTGTAATACTCAGTATATTATATATTACTCTGTAATGCTCAGTATATTATATATTACTCTGTAATACCCAGTATAGTATATATGACTCCGTAATACTCGGTATGGTATATATTACTCTGCATATTATTTGGTATATTATATATTATTCTGTAATACTCAGTATATTATATATTACTCTGTAATGCTCAGTATATTATATTTTACTTTGTAATATTCAGTATATTATATATTACTCTGTAATACTCAGGAATATTATATATTACTTTGTAATACTCAGTATAGTATATATTACTCTGTAATACTCAGTATAGTATATATTACTCTGTAATACTCAGTGCATGATATATTACTCTCTATATTACTCTGTATATTATATATGACTCTGTAATACTCAGTATAGTATATATGACTCCGTAATACTCGGTATGGTATATATTACTCTGCATATTATTTGGTATATTATATATTACTCTGTAATACTCAGTATATTATATATTACTCTTTAATACTCAGTATATTATATATTACATTTCAACACATTTCACTGAAAAAGTCCCAAATGTCACTGGAATAGTCTACATGACAGTTAAAAAAAAAAATACTAGAGTCGATTGATGCACCATCAATCAAAGTTACATAACAAAAAAATCTCCATCAAAATCCATCATTTAAGCTAGAGATATTTATTACATTGGGATGCCTCTGAAGCCATCACATCCACATCCTCCGGTGAAAGGTCGCAGCGAAGACAGCGATGTTTTGTCAGACTATGAAGTATTCCGAAAATCAGTCTTCTCACAAAAACATCTGTAGCGTCCGAACGGTTTGGCATATAAACTGTATGGAAATGTGAGACTCCCACAAACATGACGGTGTTCTGCGTTTCGCTCCTCGACCCCCACAAACATGATGGTGTTCTACGTTTCGCTCTACGACCCCCACAAACATGATGGTGTTCTGCGTTTCGCTCTACGACCCCACAAACATGATGGTGTTCTGCGTTTCGCTCTACGACCCCACAAACATGATGGTGTTCTGCGTTTCGCTCCTCGACCCCCACAAACATGATGGTGTTCTGCGTTTCGCTCTACGACCCCCACAAACATGATGGTGTTCTCCGTTTCGCTCTACGACCCCACAAACATGATGGTGTTCTGCGTTTCGCTCTACGACCCCACAAACATGATGGTGTTCTGCGTTTCGCTCCTCGACCCCCACAAACATGATGGTGTTCTGCGTTTCGCTCTACGACCCCCACAAACATGACGGTGTTCTGCGTTTCGCTCTACGACCCCACAAACATGACGGTGTTCTGCGTTTCGCTCTACGACCCCCACAAACATGACGGTGTTCTGCGTTTCGCTCTACAACTCCCACAAACATGACGGTGTTCTGCGTTTCGCTCTACGACCCCACATACAGCAATTTGCATACAGCCCCAACAGATCCACAGATGATGCAATCTCTACTGCACTCCACACTGCCCTTTCCCACCTGGAGAAAAGGAACACCTATGTGAGAATGCTATTCATTGACTACAGCTCAGTATTTAACACCATAGGGCCCTCAAAGCTCATCAATAAGCTAAGGACCCTGGGTTATAAGCACCTCCCTCTGCAACTGGATCCTGGACTTCCTGACGTGCCACCCCCAGGTGGTAAGGGTAGGTAACAACACATCCGCCTCGCTGATCCTCAACACAGAGGCCCCTCAGGGGTGCGTGCTCAGTCCCCTCCTGTAATCCCTGTTCATTCATGACTGCATGGCCAGGCACGACACCAACACCATCATTACATTAGCAGATTACACAACAGTGGTAGGCCTGTTCACCAACAACGAAGAGACAGCCTTAGGGAGGAGGTCAGACACCTGGCCATGTGGTGCCAGGACAACAACCTAATTATTTAAAAAAATCACCTTTATTTAACCTCTTGCTCCTACCTGACACGCAGGCGTCCCATCTAGACATCTGGAAATGCAAATGCACTACGCTAAATGCTAATAGCACTCGTTAAAACTCAAACGTTCATTAAAATACACATGCAGGGTATTGAATTAAAGCTACACTCGTTGTGAATCCAGGCAACAAGTCAGATTTTTTAAATGCTTTTCGGCGAAAGCATGAGAAGCTATTATCTGATAGCATGTAACACCACAAAAGACCCGCAGGGGACGTAAACAAAATAATTAGCATAGTCGGCACTACACAAAACGCACAACTAAAATATAAAACATTCATTACCTTTGACCATCTTCTTTGTTGGCACTCCTAGATGTCCCATAATCACTATTGGGTCTTTTTTCGATTAAATCGGTCCATATATAGCCTAGATATCGATCTATGAAGACTGTGTGATCAACGGAAAAAAAATAGCGTTTTATAATGTAACGTCATTTTTTTTAATTAAAAAAGTTGACGATAAACATTCACAAAACACTTCGAAATACTTTTGTAATGCAACTTTAGGTATTAGTAAACGTTAATAAGCGATCAAATTGATCACGAGGCGATGTATATTCTATAGGGGTATGTCTGGAAATAATGTCCGGGTAAATCTCAACCAAAATATCCGGTCGGAGACCTGAAGAAATGGGCTGTCTCTTCTTTGTTTGACCAAGAAACAAAGCCTAGTCAAATGACAAGACTGTTGACATTGTGTGGAAGCTGTAGGTATTGCAACCTTTAATGTGGTTCACCTTTATCAATCGGTTGAAGTGGCGCATGGATATATGTTTCCATTTTCAGTGATCAGATTTTCCTGCACTTTTCGATGAAACGCACGTTCTGTTATAGTCACAGCCGTGATTTAACCAGTTTTATAAACGTCTGAGTGTTTTCTATCCACACATACTAATCATATGCATATTCTATATTCCTGGCACGAGTAGCAGGGCGCTGAAATGTTGCACGATTTTTAACAGAATGTTCGAAAAAGTAGAGGGTCGACTTAAGAGGTTAACCAGGTAGGCCAGTTGAGAACAAGTTCTCATTTACAACTGCGACCTGGCCAAGATAAAGCAAAGCAGTGCGACAAAACAACACAGAGTTAAACATGGAATAAACAAACGTACAGTCAATAACACAATGGAGAAATCTAAAACAGTGTTTGCAAATGTAGTAAGATTAGGGAGGTAATAAATAGGCCATCGTGGCGAAATAATTACAATTGAGCATTAACACTGGAGTGATAGATGTGCAGATGATAATTTGCAAGTAGAGACACTGGTGTGCAAAAGAGCAGAAAAGTAAATAAAATAAAAACAGTATGGGGATGAGGTAGGTCAATTGGGTGAGCTATATACCAATGGACTATGTACAGCAGTGCAAAACTATATAACAATATGGGGATGAGGTAGTTGGGTGTGCTATTTACAGATGGGTGGTGTATAGGTACAGTGATCGGTAAGCTGCTCTGACAGCTGATGCTGAAAGTTACTGAGGGAGATATAAGTCTCCAACTTCAGTGATTTTTGAAAAGTCGTTCCAGTCATTGGCAGCAGAGAACTGGAAGGAAAGGCGGCCAAAGAGGAGTTGGCTTGGGGATGACCAGTGAGATATACCTGCTGGAGCGTGTGCTACGTGTGGGTGTTGCTATGGTGACCAGTGAGCTGAGATAAGGCGGGGCTTTACCTAGCAAAGAGTTATAGATGACCTGGAGCCAGTGGATTTGGCGACAAATATGTAGCAGGGGCCAGCCAATGAGAGCATACAGGTTGCAGTGGTGGGTAGTATTTGGGGCTTTGGTGACAAAATGGATGGCACTGTGATAGACTACATCCAATTTGCTGAGTAGAGTGTTTGAGTCTGTTTTGTAAATGACATCACCGAAGTCAAAGATTGGTAGGCTAGTCAGTTTTACAAGGATATGCTTGGCAGCATTAGTGAAGGAGGCTTTTTTGCGAAATAGGAAGCCAATTCTAGATTTAATTTTGGATTGGAGATGCTTAGTGTGAGTCTGGAAGGAGACTTTACAGTCCAACCAGACACCTAGGTATTTGTAGTTGTCCACATATTCTAAGTCAGAACTCCAGAGTAGTGATGCTATTCGGGCGGGCAGCAATCGGTTAAAGAGCATGCATTTAGTTTTACATTCAAGAGCAGTTGAAGGCCACGGAAGGAGTGTTGTAAAGGCATTGAAGCTCGACTGGAGGTTTGTTAACACAGTGTCCAAAGAAGGGCCAGATGTATACAGAATGGTGTCGTCTGCGTAGAGGTGGATCAGAGAATCACCAGCAGCAAGAGCGACATCATTGATATAAACAGAGAAAAGAGTTGGCCCGAGAATTTAACCCTGTGCACCCCCATAGAGACTGCCAGAGGTCCGGACAACAGGCCCTCCGATTTGACACAGTGAACTCTATCTGAGAAGTAGTTGGTGAACCAGGCGAGGCAGTCATTTGAGAATCCAAGGCTATTGAGTCTGCCGATAAGAATCGAAAGCCTTGGCCAGGTCGATGAAGACGACTGCACAGTACTGTCTTTTATCGATGGCGGTTATGATGTTGTTTAGGACCTTGAGTGTGGCTGAGGTGCACCCATGACCAGCTTGGAAACCAGATTGCATAGTGGTAAAGGAACAGTGGGATTCTAAATGGTCGGTGATCTATTTGTTAACTTGGCTTTCGAAGACTTTACAAAGGCAGGGCAGGAT
>NC_060177.1:90445526-90456654 GCF_021184085.1 Oncorhynchus gorbuscha
ATTGGAATTACCCTGTAGAACACTAAGAGTCTCACAGTGGAGTGCCTGTAGAACTCTAAGTGTGTCACAATGGAATTACCCTGTAGAACTCTATCACAGAGTCTCACAGTGGAATTACCCTGTAGAACTCTATAAGAGTATCACAGTGGAATTACCCTGTATAACTCTATCTAAGTGTCTCACAGTGGAATTACCCTGTAGAACACTAAGAGTCTCACAGTGGAATTACCCTGTAGAACTCTATCTAAGAGTCTCTCAGTGGAATTACCCTGTAGAACTCTATCTAAGAGTCTCACAGTGGAATTACCCTGTAGAACTCTATCTAAGAGTCTCACAGTGGAATTACCCTGTAGAACACTAAGAGTCTCACAGTGGAATTACCAAAAGAACTCTATCTAAAGAGTATCACAGTGGAATTACCTCGTAGAACTCTATCTAGAGTCTCTCAGTGGAATTACTGGCCAAGACTCTATCTAAGAGTATCACAGTGGAATTACCCTGTATAACTCTATCTAAGAGTATCTCAGTGGAATTACCTGCAGAACTCAAGAGTCTCACAGTGGAATTACCCTGTAGAACTCTATCTAAGAGTAGCACAGTGGAATTACCTCAGAACTCTATCTAAGAGTATCACAGTGGAATTACCCTGTGAAGACTCTATCTAAGAGTCTCACAGTGGAATTACTCTGTAGAACTCTATCTAAGAGTCTCACAGTGGAATTACCCTGTAGAACTCTATCTAAGAGTCTCACAGTGGAATTACCCTGTATAACTCTATCTAAGAGTCTCTCCAGTGGAATTACCTCAGAACTCTATCTAAGTGTGTCACAGTGGAATTACCCTGTAGATCTCTATCTAAGAGTATCACAGTGGAATTACCCTGTAGAACTCTATCTAAGAGTCTCTCAGTGAATTACCCTGTAGAACTCTATCTAAGAAGTATCACAGTGGAATTACCCTGTATAACTCTATCTGGGGTATCACAGTGGAATTACCCTGTAGAACTCTATCCTAAGAGTCTCACAGTGGAATTACCCTGTAGAACTCTATCTAAGAGTATCACAGTGGAATTACCCTGTAGAACTCTATCTAAGAGTATCACAGTGGAATTACCCTGTAGAACTCTATCTAAGGGTCTCACAGTGGAATTACCCTGTAGAACTCTATCTAAGAGTCTCTCAGTGGAATTACCCTGTAGAACTCTATCTAAGAGTATCACAGTGGAATTACCCTGTAGAACTCTATCTAAGAGTATCACTGGAATTACCCTGTAGAACACTAAGAGTCTCACAGTGGAATTACCCTGTAGAACTCTAAGTGTGTCACAATGGAATTACCCTGTAGAACTCTATCTAAGAGTCTCACAGTGGAATTACCCTGTAGAACTCTATCTAAGAGTATCACAGTGGAATTACCCTGTATAACTCTATCTAAGTGTCTCACAGTGGAATTACCCTGTAGAACACTAAGAGTCTCACAGTGGAATTACCCTGTAGAACTCTATCTAAGAGTCTCTCAGTGGAATTACCCTGTAGAACTCTATCTAAGAGTATCACAGTGGAATTACCCTGTAGAACTCTATCTAAGAGTATCACAGTGGAATTACCCTGTAGAACTCTATCTAAGAGTATCACATTGGAATTACCCTGTAGAACACTAAGAGTCTCACAGTGGAATTACCCTGTAGAACTCTAAGTGTGTCACAATGGAATTACCCTGTAGAACTCTATCTAAGAGTCTCACAGTGGAATTACCCTGTAGAACTCTATCTAAGAGTATCACAGTGGAATTACCCTGTATAACTCTATCTAAGTGTCTCACAGTGGAATTACCCTGTAGAACACTAAGAGTCTCACAGTGGAATTAGAGAACTCTATCTAAGAGTCTCACAGTGGAATTACCCTGTAGAACTCTATCTAAGAGTCTCACAGTGGAATTACCCTGCAGAACACTAAGAGTCTCACAGTGGAATTACCCTGTAGAACTCTATCTAAGAGTATCACAGTGGAATTTACCGAGAACTCTATCTAAGAGTCTCTCAGTGGAATTACCCTGTAGAACTCTATCTAAGAGTATCACAGTGGGAATTACCCTGTATAACTCTATCTAAGAGTATCTCAGTGGAATTACCCTGTAGAACTCTAAGAGTCTCACAGTGGAATTACCCTGTAGAACTATCTAAGAGTAGCTGGAAGAGAACTCTATCTAGAGTATCACAGTGGAATTACCCTGTAGAACTCTATCTAAGAGTCTCACAGTGGAATTACTCTGTAGAACTCTATCTAAGAGTCTCACAGTGGAATTACCCTGTAGAACTCTATCTAAGAGTCTCACAGTGGAATTACCCTGTATAACTCTATCTAAGAGTATCACAGTGGAATTACCCTGTATAACTCTATCTAAGAGTCTCTCAGTGGAATTACCCTGTAGAACTCTATCTAAGTGTGTCACAGTGGAATTACCCTGTAGATCTCTATCTAAGAGTATCACAGTGGAATTACCCTGTAGAACTCTATCTAAGAGTCTCTCAGTGGAATTACCCTGTAGAACTCTATCTAAGAGTATCACAGTGGAATTACCCTGTATAACTCTATCTAAGGGTATCACAGTGGAATTACCCTGTAGAACTCTATCTAAGAGTCTCACAGTGGAATTACCCTGTAGAACTCTATCTAAGAGTATCACAGTGGAATTACCCTGTAGAACTCTATCTAAGAGTATCACAGTGGAATTACCCTGTAGAACTCTATCTAAGGGTCTCACAGTGGAATTACCCTGTAGAACTCTATCTAAGAGTCTCTCAGTGGAATTACCCTGTAGAACTATATCTAAGAGTATCACAGTGGAATTACCCTGTAGAACTCTATCTAAGAGTATCACAGTGGAATTACCCTGTAGAACTCTATCTAAGAGTATCACTGGAATTACCCTGTAGAACACTAAGAGTCTCACAGTGGAATTACCCTCTAGAACTCTAAGTGTGTCACAGTGGAATTACCCTGTAGAACTCTATCTAAGAGTATCACAGTGGAATTACCCTGTAGAACTCTATCTAAGAGTATCACACTGGAATTACCCTGTAGAACACTAAGAGTCTCACAGTGGAATTACCCTGTAGAACTCTAAGTGTGTCACAGTGGAATTACCCTGTAGAACTCTATCTAAGAGTCTCACAGTGGAATTACCCTGTAGAACACTAAGAGTCTCACAGTGGAATTACCCTAAAGTGTGTCACAGTGGAATTACCCTGTATAACTCTATCTAAGAGTATCACAGTGGAATTACCCTGTAGAACTCTATCTAAGAGTATCACAGTGGAATTACCCTGTAGAACTCTATCTAAGTGTCTCACAGTGGAATTACCCTGTAGAACTCTATCTAAGAGTCTCACAGTGGAATTACCCTGTAGAACACTAAGAGTCTCACAGTGGAATTACCCTGTAGAACTCTAAGTGTGTCACAGTGGAATTACCCTGTAGAACTCTATCTATGAGTATCACAGTGGAATTACCCTGTAGAACTCTATCTAAGAGTATCACAGTGGAATTACCCTGTATAACTCTATCTAAGTGTCTCACAGTGGAATTACCCTGTAGAACTCTATCTAAGAGTCTCACAGTGGAATTACCCTGTAGAACACTAAGAGTCTCACAGTGGAATTACCCTGTAGAACTCGAAGTGTGTCACAGTGGAATTACCCTGTAGAACTCTATCTAAGAGTATCACAGTGGAATTACCCTGTAGAACTCTATCTAAGAGTCTCTCAGTGGAATTACCCTGTAGAACTCTATCTAAGAGTATCACAGTGGAATTACCCTGTAGAACTCTATCTAAGAGTATCACAGTGGAATTACCCTGTAGAACTCTATATAAGTGTCTCACAGTGGAATTACCCTGTAGAACTCTATATAAGAGTCTCACAGTGGAATCACCCTGTAGAACTCTATCTAAGAGTCTCACAGTGGAATTACCCTGTAGATCTCTATCTAAGTGTCTCACAGTGGAATTACCCTGTAGAACTCGAAAAGTCTCACAGTGGAATTACCCTGTAGAACACTAAGAGTCTCACAGTGGAATTACCCTGTAGAACTCTATCTAAGAGTCTCACAGTGGAATTACCCTGTAGAACTCTATCTAAGAGTCTCACAGTGGAATTACCCTGTAGAACACTAAGAGTCTCACAGTGGAATTACCCTGTAGAACTCTAAGTGTGTCACAGTGGAATTACCCTGTATAACTCTATCTAAGAGTATCACAGTGGAATTACCCTGTAGAACTCTATCTAAGAGTATCACAGTGGAATTACCCTGTAGAACTCTATCTAAGAGTCTCTCAGTGGAATTACCCTGTAGAACTCTATCTAAGAGTATCACAGTGGAATTACCCTGTAGAACTCTATCTAAGAGTATCACAGTGGAATTACCCTGTAGAACTCTATATAAGTGTCTCACAGTGGAATTACCCTGTAGAACTCTATATAAGTGTCTCACAGTGGAATTACCCTGTAGAACTCTATATAAGAGTCTCACAGTGGAATCACCCTGTAGAACTCTATCTAAGAGTCTCACAGTGGAATTACCCTGTAGATCTCTATCTAAGTGTCTCACAGTGGAATTACCCTGTAGAACTCGAAAAGTCTCACAGTGGAATTACCCTGTAGAACACTAAGAGTCTCACAGTGGAATTACCCTGTAGAACTCTATCTAAGAGTCTCACAGTGGAATTACCCTGTAGAACACTAAGAGTCTCACAGTGGAATTACCCTGTAGAACTCTAAGTGTGTCACAGTGGAATTACCCTGTATAACTCTATCTAAGAGTATCACAGTGGAATTACCCTGTAGAACTCTATCTAAGAGTCTCACAGTGGAATTACCCTGTAGAACTCTATCTAAGAGTCTCACAGTGGAATTACCCTGTAGAACACTAAGAGTCTCACAGTGGAATTACCCTGTAGAACTCTAAGTGTGTCACAGTGGAATTACCCTGTATAACTCTATCTAAGAGTATCACAGTGGAATTACCCTGTAGAACTCTATCTAAGAGTCTCACAGTGGAATTACCCTGTAGAACTCTATATAAGAGTCTCACAGTGGAATCACCCTGTAGAACTCTATCTAAGAGTCTCACAGTGGAATTACCCTGTAGATCTCTATCTAAGTGTCTCACAGTGGAATTACCCTGTAGAACTCGAAAAGTCTCACAGTGGAATTACCCTGTAGAACTCTATCTAAGAGTCTCACAGTGGAATTACCCTGTAGAACACTAAGAGTCTCACAGTGGAATTACCCTGTAGAACTCTAAGTGTGTCACAGTGGAATTACCCTGTATAACTCTATCTAAGAGTATCACAGTGGAATTACCCTGTAGAACTCTATCTAAGAGTATCACCCTGTAGAACTCTATCTAAGAGTCTCTCAGTGGAATTACCCTGTAGAACTCTATCTAAGAGTATCACAGTGGAATTACCCTGTAGAACTCTATCTAAGAGTATCACAGTGGAATTACCCTGTAGAACTCTATATAAGTGTCTCACAGTGGAATTACCCTGTAGAACTCTATATAAGAGTCTCACAGTGGAATCACCCTGTAGAACTCTATCTAAGAGTCTCACAGTGGAATTACCCTGTAGATCTCTATCTAAGTGTCTCACAGTGGAATTACCCTGTAGAACTCGAAAAGTCTCACAGTGGAATTACCCTGTAGAACACTAAGAGTCTCACAGTGGAATTACCCTGTAGAACTCTAAGAGTCTCACAGTGGAATTACCCTGTAGAACTCTATCTAAGAGTCTCACAGTGGAATTACCCTGTAGAACACTAAGAGTCTCACAGTGGAATTACCCTGTAGAATTCTAAGTGTGTCACAGTGGAATTACCCTGTATAACTCTATCTAAGAGTATCACAGTGGAATTACCCTGTAGAACTCTATCTAAGAGTCTCACAGTGGAATTACCCTGTAGAACTCTATCTAAGAGTCTCACAGTGGAATTACCCTGTAGAACACTAAGAGTCTCACAGTGGAATTACCCTGTAGAACTCTAAGTGTGTCACAGTGGAGATTACCCTGCCAGAACTCTATCTAAGAGTCTCACAGTGGAATTACCCTGTAGAACACTAAGAGTCTCACAGTGGAATTACCCTGTAGAACTCTAAGTGTGTCACAGTGGAATTACCCTGTATAACTCTATCTAAGAGTATCACAGTGGAATTACCCTGTAGAACTCTATCTAAGAGTCTCACAGTGGAATTACCCTGTAGAAGTCTATCTAAGAGTATCACAGTGGAATTACCCTGTAGAACTCTATCTAAGAGTATCACAGTGGAATTACCCTGTAGAACTCTATCTAAGAGTCTCACGGTGGAATTACCCTGTAGAACTCTATCTAAGTGTCTCACAGTGGAATTACCCTGTAGAACTCTATCTAAGAGTCTCACAGTGGAATTACCCTGTAGAACTCTATCTAAGAGTCTCACAGTGGAATTACCCTGTAGAACACTAAGAGTCTCACAGTGGAATTACCCTGTAGAACTCTAAGTGTGTCACAGTGGAATTACCCTGTAGAACTCTATCTAAGAGTCTCACAGTGGAATTACCCTGTAGAACACTAAGAGTCTCACAGTGGAATTACCCTGTAGAACTCTAAGTGTGTCACAGTGGAATTACCCTGTATAACTCTATCTAAGAGTATCACAGTGGAATTACCCTGTAGAACTCTATCTAAGAGTCTCACAGTGGAATTACCCTGTAGAACTCTATCTAAGAGTATCACAGTGGAATTACCCTGTAGAACTCTATCTAAGAGTATCACAGTGGAATTACCCTGTAGAACTCTATCTAAGAGTCTCACGGTGGAATTACCCTGTAGAACTCTATCTAAGTGTCTCACAGTGGAATTACCCTGTAGAACTCTATCTAAGAGTCTCACAGTGGAATTACCCCGTAGAACTCTATCCAAGAGTATCACAGTGGAATTACCCCATTAACACACCACCTGGACAGGTAGCTAGTCTTCAACTATTGTTGCCTTGCCTTCAGTCCAGGCATATCCACCAATAGCAGTTAATTTTTTCTGGTACTTTCCACATATGGAGCCCCCTAAGGAGATGGAAACTGGGATGGAAAATAACATGCTTTACAAGTCTTCAGGTAGGAACATTGTGGACACTCCAAACATAGATGAACAGTCTTGCTGTAAAGCTAAGCAAATCGAACACAAGAGGACAATCCATGCCGTTCAAAAGAGCTAGAAGAAAATGAAGTCAAAATGTATGAAACTACTAAGCTTTTTTTCTCCTTCGTCAATAATTAACGAACATCTGAGAAGGTTAGCATTAGCATTGGGCGCTAGCTCGCTAAGCTTCGCTAACTTGCTAAGCAGGTCCACGAGGAAAAGACCTCAGCTCGACAGATCACTATAATATAGTGAGTGGCTCTGCAGTACAGTTAGAGGACAGACCATAGCAATAGAAATACTAGAATGGGAAAACCCTGATTCAAGTCAATGTACTATAATCTTAGTTCTACTTTGGCATGGACAGAAGGCTGAGGAATTCCCCCAATACAGGCTATATAGTCGGCCCAGCACATGGATCATAGAAACAGAACCAGAATATAATTACTAGAATGTGAATCCCTATTCAAGTCAGTATAATTATATTCTAAATATATTCTACTTCTATGGCTCAGATAGTCATTGCCTTCTGACCTCAACATAGTAATTGCTCCATTTCCATTCAGCTGCTGCTATGGCTGCATTACAAAGCTACGTACAGAGGGAAGGATGGTTCATATTCACCGTGTTGAGGTTTTATAAAGCTACGTACAGAGGGAAGGATGGTTCATATTCACCCTGTTGAGGTTTTATAAAGCTACGTACAGAGGGAAGGATGGTTCATATTCACCCTCTTAGGTTTTATAAAGCTACGTACAGAGGGAAGGATGGTTCATATTCACCCTCTTTAGGTTTTATAAAGCTACGTGGAAGGATGCTGCTATGGCTGCATTACAAAGCTACGTACAGAGGGAAGGATGGTTCATATTCACCCTGTTGAGGTTTTATAAAGCTACGTACAGAGGGAAGGATGCTGCTATGGCTGCATTACAAAGCTACGTACAGAGGGAAGGATGGTTCATATTCACCCTGTTGAGGTTTTATAAAGCTACGTACAGAGGGAAGGATGGTTCATATTCACCCTCTTAGGTTTTATAAAGCTACGTACAGAGGGAAGGATGGTCCATATTCACCCTCTTTAGGTTTTATAAAGCTACGTACAGAGCGAAGGATGGTTCATATTCACCCTGTTGAGGTTTTATAAAGCTACGTACAGAGGGAATTATGGTTCATATTTACCCTCTTAGGTTTTTTAAAGCTACGTACAGAGGGAAGGATGGTTCATATTCACCCTCTTAGGTTTTATAAAGCTACGTACAGAGGGAAGGATGGTTCATATTCACCCTGTTGAGGTTTTATAAAGCTACGTACAGAGGGAAGGATGGTTCATATTCACCCTCTTTAGGTTTTATAAAGCTACGTACAGAGGGAGGGATGGTTCATATTCACCCTGTTGAGGTTTTATAAAGCTATGTACAGAGGGAGGGATGGTTCATATTCACCCTGTTGAGGTTTTATAAAGCTACGTACAGAGGGAAGAATGGTTCATATTCACCATCTTAGGTTTTATAAAGCTACGTACAGAGGGAGGGATGGTTCATATTCACCCTGTTGAGGTTTTATAAAGCTACGTACAGAGGGAAGGATGTTGCTATGGCTGCATTACAAAGCTACGTACAGAGGGAAGAATGGTTCAGTTTCACCCTCTTAGGTTTTTATAAAGCTACGTACAGAGGGAAGGATGGTTCATATTCACCCTCTTAGGTTTTATAAAGCTACGTACAGAGGGAAGGATGGTTCATATTCACCCTCTTTAGGTTTTATAAAGCTACGTACAGAGGGAAGGATGGTTCATATTCACCCTCTCTAGGTTTTATAAAGCTACGTACAGAGGGAAGGATGGTTCATATTCACCCTCTTTAGGTTTTATAAAGCTACGTACAGAGGGAAGGATGGTTCATATTCACCCTCTTAGGTTTTATAAAGCTACGTACAGAGGGAAGGATGGTTCATATTCACCCTCTTAGGTTTTATAAAGCTACGTACAGAGAGAAGGATGGTTCATATTCACCCTCTTAGGTTTTATAAAGCTACGTACAGAGGGAAGGATGGTTCATATTCACCCTCTTAGGTTTTATAAAGCTACGTACAGAGGGGAAGGATGGTTCATATTCACCCTCTTAGGTTTTATAAAGCTACGTACAGAGGAAGGATGGTTCATATTCACCCTCTTTAGGTTTTATAAAGCTACGTACAGAGGGAAGGATGGTTCATATTCACCCTGTTGAGGTTTTATAAAGCTACGTACAGAGGAAGGATGGTTCATATTCACCCCCTCTTAGGTTTTATAAAGCTACGTACAGAGGGAAGGATGGTTCATATTCACCCTCTTAGGTTTTATAAAGCTACGTACAGAGGGAAGGATGGTTCATATTCACCCTCTTTAGGTTTTATAAAGCTACGTACAGAGGAAGGATGGTTCATATTCACCCTCTTTAGGTTTTTATAAAGCTACGTACAGAGGGGAAGGATGGTTCCATATTCACCCTCTTTAGGTTTTATAAAGCTACGTACAGAGGGAAGGATGGTTCATATTCACCCTCTTTAGGTTTTTTAGTTCAAATGACTTGGATCTCACATATGTTTCAGATTCATATGTATGCTGTTCCAAGAGCGCATATTGTTGCTATAACTGAGCAGAATGTATTTTCCTCTCTCTCTCTTCTCTTCCCGGGTTAAGCCATAACCCTGATGATTTGATAGAGATGAGTTGAGATGTGTTATCTGTGCCGGTAGTAGTGGTGAACAGGAGAGGCAGTACTCACTCCCACCAGAAGAGGACTCCTGGAGCCTCCAGATCTCTTTGGGACTGAAATGGCTGGGAGTCAATGAGACAAAGCCTGGGTGAGGAGGATTATTACATACAACACTGTGAGAATGAAAATATCTTGATAACTATAGCCTAAAATATCCCAGATAACTGCAGACTAAAATACGAGATAACTACAGACTAAAATATCAGATAACTACAGACTAGAAATATCCAGATAACTACAGACTAAATATCCCAGATAACTACAGACTAAATAAAATATCCAGATAACTACAGACTAAAATATCCAGATAACTACAGACTAAATAAAATATCCAGATAATTATAGACTAAAATATCCAGATAACTACAGACTAAATAAAATATCCAGATAACTACAGACTAAAATATGCAGATAACTACAGACTAAAATACCCAGATAACTACAGACTAAATAAAATATCCAGATAACTACAGACTGAAATATCCAGATAACTATAGACTAAAATATCCAGATAACTACAGACTAAAATATCCAGATAACTACAGAATAAAATATCCAGATAACTACAGAATAAAATATCCAGATAACTACAGAATAAAATATCCAGATAACTACAGAATAAAATATCCAGATGACTACAGACTGAAATATCCAGATAACTATAGACTAAAATATCCAGATAACTACAGACTAAATAAAATATCCAGATAACTATAGACTAAAATATCCAGATAACTACAGACTAAAATATCCAGATAACTACAGACTGAAATATTCAGATAACTACAGACTGAAATATCCAGATAACTACAGACTAAAATATCCAGATAACTACAGAATAAAATATCCAGATAACTACAGAATAAAATATCCAGATAACATTTACATTTACATTTAAGTCATTTAGCAGACGCTCTTATCCAGAGCGACTTAGATAACTACAGAATAAAATATCCAGATAACTACAGAATAAAATATCCAGATAACTACAGAATAAAATATCCAGATAACTACAGAATAAAATATCCAGATGACTACAGACTGAAATATCCAGATAACTATAGACTAAAATATCCAGATAACTACAGACTAAATAAAATATCCAGATAACTATAGACTAAAATATCCAGATAACTACAGACTAAAATATCCAGATAACTACAGACTGAAATATTCAGATAACTACAGACTGAAATAT
>NC_060177.1:90456754-90482226 GCF_021184085.1 Oncorhynchus gorbuscha
GTGGAGAGGTAGAAGTCTATATGGTGGGGGGGGAGAGGTAGAAGGTCTATATGGTGGGGGGGGAGAGGTAGAAGTCTATATGGTGGGGGTGGAGAGGTAGAAGTCTATATGGTGGGGTGGAGAGGTAGAGGTCTATATGGTGGGGGGTGGAGAGGTAGAGGTCTATATGGTGGGGGGTGGAAGTGTGAGAAGTCTATATGGTGGGGAGGGGGTGGAGAGGTAGAGGTCTATATGGTGGGGGGGGTGGGTGGAGAGGTAGAAGTTCATAGGTGGTGGTGGGGATGTGGGGGTGGAGAGGTAGAGGTCTATATGGTGGGGGGTGGAGAGGTAGAGGTCTATATGGTGGGGGTGGAGAGGTAGAGGTCTATATGGTGGGGGGGTGGAGAGGTAGAGGTCTATATGGTGGGGGGTGGAGAGGTAGAAGTCTATATGGTGGGGGGTGGAGAGGTAGAAGTCTATATGGTGGGGGGTGGAGAGGTAGAGGTCTATATGGTGGGGGTGGAGAGGTAGAGGTCTATATGGTGGGGGGTGGAGAGGTAGAGGGTGGTGGTGGGGTGGAGAGGTAGAGGTCTATATGGTGGGGGGTGGAGAGGTAGAGGTCTATATGGTGGGGGTGGAGAGGTAGGGGCTGTGGTGGGGGTGGAGAGGTAGAGGTCTATATGGTGGTGGGGGTGGAGAGGTAGAAGTCTATATGGTGGGGGGGTGGAGAGGTAGAGTCTATATGGTGGGGGTGGAGAGGTAGAGGTCTATATGGTGGTGGGGGGGTGGAGAGGTAGAAGTCTATATGGTGGGAGAGGTGGAGAGGTAGAAGTCTATATGGTGGGGGGGTGGAGAGGTAGAAGTCTATATGGTGGTGGGGGTGGAGAGGTAGAAGTCTATATGGTGGGGGGTGTGGAGAGGTAGAAGTCTATATGGTGGTGGTGGGTGGAGAGGTAGAGGTCTATATGGTGGGGGTGGAGAGGTAGAGGTCTATATGGTGGGGGGGGTGGAGAGGTAGAAGTCTATATGGTGGGGGGTGGAGAGGTAGAAGTCTATATGGTGGGGGGGTGGAGAGGTAGAAGTCTATATGGTGGGGGGGTGGAGAGGTAGAGGTCTATATGGTGGGGGTGGAGAGGTAGAAGTCTATATGGTGGTGGGGGGTGGAGAGGTAGAAGTCTATATGGTGGGGGGTGGAGAGGTAGAAGTCTATATGGTGGGGGGTGGAGAGGTAGAGGTCTATATGGTGGGGGGTGGAGAGGTAGAAGTCTATATGGTGGGGGTGGAGAGGTAGAAGTCTATATGGTGGGGGTGGAGAGGTAGAGGTCTATATGGTGGGGGGTGGAGAGGTAGAGGTCTATATGGTGGGGGGGGTGGAGAGGTAGAGGTCTATATGGTGGGGGGTGGAGAGGTAGAGGTCTATATGGTGGGGGTGGAGAGAAGTCTATATGGTGGGGGGTGGAGAGGTAGAGGTCTATATGGTGGGGGGTGGAGAGGTAGAGGTCTATATGGTGGGGGGTGGAGAGGTAGAGGTCTATATGGTGGTGGGGGTGGAGAGGTAGAGGTCTATATGGTGGGGGTGGAGAGGTAGAAGTCTATATGGTGGGGGGGTGGAGAGGTAGAGGTCTATATGGTGGGGGGTGGAGAGGTAGAAGTCTATATGGTGGGGGGTGGAGAGGTAGAAGTCTATATGGTGGGGGGTGGAGAGGTAGAGGTCTATATGGTGGGGGGTGGAGAGGTAGAGGCTCACATGGTAGGGGGTGGAGAGTGAGAAGTCTATATGGTGGGGGGTAGAGAGGTAGAGGTCTACATGGTAGGGGGGGTGGAGAGTCAGAAGTCTATATGGTGGGGGGTGGGAGAGGTAGTCTATATGGTGGGGGGTGGAGAGGTAGTAGGTCTATATGGTGGGGGTGGAGAGGTAGAGGTCTATATGGTGGGGGTGGGAGAGGTAGAGGTCTATAGTGGTGGGGGTGGAGACGAGGTCTATATGGTGGGGGGTGGAGAGGTAGGGGTGTGGGGGGGTGTGAGAGGTAGAGGTCTATATGGTGGGGTGGAGAGGTAGAGGTCTATATGGTGGGGTGGAGAGGTAGAGGTCTATATGGTGGGGGTGGAGAGGTAGAAGTCTATATGGTGGGGGGTGGAGAGGTAGGAGATCTACATGGGGGGTGGAGAGGTAGAGGTCTAATGGTGGGGGGAGATGTAGAGTCTATATGGTGGGGGTGGAGAGATAGAAGTCTATATGGTGGGGGGTGGAGAGGTCTATATGGTGGGGGGGGTGGAGAGGGTAGAAGGTCTATATGGTGGGGGGTGGAGAGGTAGAGATCTATATGGTGGGGGGTGGAGAGGTAGAGGCCCACATGGGGGGGTGGAGAGGGAGAAGTCTATATGGGGGTGGGTGGAGAGGTAGAAGTCTATATGGTGGGGGTGGAGAGGTAGAAGTCTATATGGTGGGGGTGGAGAGGTAGAAGTCTATATGGTGGGGGGTGGAGAGGTAGACGTATATATGGGGGGGGGTGGAGGTAGGGGTCTATGGTGGGGGAAGAGGTAGAAGTCTATATGGTGGGGGGGTGGAGAGGTAGTCTATATGTTGGGGTGAGAGGTAGAGGCTATATGGTGGGGGGTTGGAGAGGTAGAAGTCTATATGGTGGGGGGGGTGGGTCTAGAGGTAGAAGTCTATATAGGTGGGGGGTGGAGTGGGGGGTGGAGAGGTAGACCCTATATGGTGGGGGGTGGAGAGGTAGAGGTCTATATGGTGGGGTGGAGAGGTAGAGGTCTATATGGTGGGGGGTGGAGAGGTAGAGGTATATATGGTGGGGGAAGGGGTGGAAGAGGTAGAAGTCTATATGGTGGGGAGGGGGTGGAGAGGTAGAAGTCTATATGGTGGGGGGTGGAGAGGTAGAGGTCTATATGGTGGGGGGTGGAGAGGTAGAAGTCTATATGGTGGGGGTGGAGAGGTAGAGGTCTATATGGTGGGGGGTGGAGAGGTAGAGGTCTATATGGTGGGGGGTGGAGAGGGTAGAGGTCTATATGGTGGGGGGTGGAGAGGTAGAGGTCTATATGGTGGGGAGGGGTGGAGAGGTAGAGGTCTATATGGTGGGGGGTTGGAGAGGTAGAGGTCTATATGGTGGGGGGTGGAGAGGTAGAGGTCTATATGGTGGGGGGTGGAGAGGTAGAGGTCTATATGGTGGGGGGGTGGAGGAGGGTCTATATGGTGGGGGGTTGAGGGTAGAGGTCTATATGGTGGTGGGGGTGGAGGTAGAGGTCTATATGGTGGGGGGTGGGAGGGAGAAGTCTATATGGTGGGGGGTTGAGAGGTAGAGGTCTATATGGTGGGGGGTGGAGAGGTAGAGGTCTATATGGTGGGGGGGTGGAGAGTAGAGGTCTATGGTGGGGGGTGGAGAGGTAGAGGTCTACATGGTGGGGGGTGGAGAGGTAGAGGTCTATATGGTGGGGGGTGGAGAGGTAGAGGTCTATATGGTGGGGGGTGGAGAGGTAGGGGTGGTGGGGGATGGAGGTGGAGGTCTATATGGTGGGGGGGTGGAGAGGTAGAGTGTATATGGTGGGGGTGGAGGTAGGATCTATATGGTGGGGGGTGGAGAGGTAGAGGTCTACATGGTAGGGGGGTGGAGAGGAGAAGTCTATATGGTGGGGGGGTGGAGAGGTAGAGGTCTATATGGTGGGGGGGAGAGGTAGAAGGTCTATATGGTGGGGGGTGGAGAGGTAGGTCTATATGGTGGGGGGTGGAGAGGTAGAGGTCTACATGGTGGGGGGTGGAGGTCTAGGTGGGGGTGGAGAGGTAGGGGGTGGTGGGGGATGGAGAGGTAGAAGTCTATATGGTGGGGGGTGGAGAGGTAGAGGTCTATATGGTGGTGGGGGGTGGAGAGGTAGAAGGTCTATATGGTGAGGGGGGTGGAGAGGTAGAAGTCTATTTCGTGGGGGTTGGAGAGGTAGAGGTCTATATGGTGGGGGGTGGAGAGGTGAAGTGTATATGGTGGGGGGTGGAGAGGTAGAAGTCTATATGGTGGGGGTAGAGAGGTAGAGGCTACATGGTGGGGGGGTGGAGAGGGAGAAGTCTATATGGTGGGGGGTGGAGAGGTAGACGTCTATATGGGGAGGGGGTGGAGAGGTAGGGGTGGGGGTGGGGGGTGGAGAGGTAGAAGTCTATATGGTGGGGGGTGGAGAGGTAGAAGTCTATATGGTGGGGGGGAGAGTAGACGTCTATATGGGGAGGGGGGGGTGGAGAGGTGAGACGTCTATATGAGGGGGGTGGAGAGAGGTAGGGGTGTTGGGGGTAGAGAGGTAGAAGTCTATGTAGGGGTGGTGGAGAGGTAGGGGTGGTGGGGGGTGGAGAGGTAGACCTCTATATGGTGGGGGGGTGGAGAGGTAGAAGTCTATATGGTAGGGGTGGAGAGGTAGAAGTCTATGTGGGGGTGGGGTGGAGAGGTAGGGGTGGTGGGGGTGGAGAGGTAGAAGTCTATGTAGGGGTGTTGGGGTGGAGAGATAAGGGTGGTGGGGGTGGAGAGGTAGACGTCTATGGTGGGGGGTGGAGAGGTAGAAGTCTATATGGTGGGGGGTGGAGAGGTAGAAGTCTATATGGTGGGGGGTGGAGAGGTAGATGTCTATATGGTGGGGGGTGGAGAGGTAGAGGTGGTGGGGGTGGAGAGGTAGAAGTCTAAATGGTGGGGGATGGAGAGATAGGGGTGGTGGGGGGATAGAAGTCTATATGGTGGGGGTGGAGAGGTAGAGGTCTATATGGTGGGGCGGTGGAGAGGTAGAAGTCTATGTGGGGGTGGAGAGGTAGAAGTCTATGTGGGTGGGGGTGGAGAGGTAGAAGTCTATGTGGGGGGTGGAGAGGTAGGGGTGTTGGGGGTGGAGAGGTAGAAGTCTATGTGGGGGTGGGGGGTGGAGAGGTAGAAGTCTATGTAGGGGTGGTGGAGAGGTAGACGTCTATATGGTGGGGGTGGAGAGGTAGGGGTGGTGGGGGTGGAGAGGTAGAAGTCTATGTGGGGGTTGGGGTGGAGAGGTTGGGGGATGGAGAGGTAGAAGTCTATGTGGGGTGGTGGGGGGTAGAAGTGGTACGCACTCACAAAAACACACTAATACACACACGTACACACATGGGTGCCATCTTTGGTTGTCTGGGCTGGTTGATCATAGCAGAGACTAGGCTATATAATCGTAACCACATCCAATTAAATATCCAATTCAACCTCTATTAATCAGACCAATGATCAGGTGTGTGTGTGTGTGTGTGTGTGTGTGTGTGTGTGTGTGTGTGTGTGTGTGTGTGTGTGTGTGTGTGTGTGTGTGTGTGTGTGTGTGTGTGTGTGTGTGTGTGTGTGTGCGTGCGTGCGTGTGCGCGTGTGTGTGTCACTGACTCAGAGCGAGGTGTAGTGGGTGTAGTATAGAGTCATTAATTTCCAGACACGTGTCAATTTAGTACTCGTAAAAATCTTATCCAGGGAAATCTTAATTTAAATGGTTTTCCTTTCAACAATTCCTCCAGGAGGACATTCTGTTGCCCTTTGTGGCCTTTCAGGATATTATTGATTTATGAATGATATAAACTCAGTACTCCATGGTACACCAAACAAGACATTTTTTGCTACTGGTGATAGAGTAGCACTTCATATTTGAATCGTACTGTGCGGTAATGAGTGTCCCCATTGCTGTCCCGTTGAATTGGAATTGAAAAAAACCTTTAATTGTAAACATTTGTAGTATTACATTGACATGATTTATTGGTGCAAATCGAAAAAAACACACAAACAAGTTGTCCTGTATTATGTGACGATGTGCGTTGAGAGTCGGGATCTTCAGGGAGCAATAAATTAAAGTTTCAGGGAGCGCTTTAGCGTTTTAATAAATTAAAGAAGCATGTTCAGGGAGCGTTTTAATAAATTAAAGAAGCATGTTCAGGGAGCGCTTTAATAAATTAAAGAAGCATGTTTTTAATAAATTAAAGAAGCATGTTCAGGGAGCGTTTTAATAAATTAAAGAAGCATGTTCAGGGAGCGTTTTAATAAATTAAAGAAGCATGTTCAGGGCGTTTAATAAATTAAAGAAGCATGTTCAGGAGCGTTTTAATAAATTAAAGAAGCATGTTCAGGGAGCGTTTTAATAAATTAAAGAAGCATGTTCAGGGAGCGTTTTAATAAATTAAAGAAGCATGTTCAGGGAGCGTTTTAATAAATTAAAGAAGCATGTTCAGGGAGCGTTTTAATAAATTAAAGAAGCATGTTCAGGAGCGTTTTAATAAATTAAAGAAATAAATTAAAGCATGTTCAGGGAGCGTTTTAATAAATTAAAGAAGCATGTTCAGGGAAGCATGTTTTTTAATAAATTAAAGAAGCATGTTCAGGGAGCGTTTTAATAAATTAAAGAAGCATGTTCAGGAGCGTTTAATAAATTAAAGAAGCATGTTCAGGGAGCGTTTTAATAAATTAAAGAAGCATGTTCAGGGAGCGTTTTAATAAATTAAAGAAGCATGTTCAGGGAGCGTTTTAATAAATTAAAGAAGCATGTTCAGGGAGCGTTTTAATAAATTAAAGAAGCATGTTCAGGAGCGTTTTAATAAATTAAAGAAGCATGTTCAGGAGCGTTTTAATAAATTAAAGAATTAGGGAAGAAGCATGTTCAGGAGCGTTTTAATAAATTAAAGAAGCATGTTCAGGGAGCGTTTTAATAAATTAAAGAAGCATGTTCAGGGAGCGTTTTAATAAATTAAAGAAGCATGTTCAGGGAGCAATAAATTAAAGAAGCATGTTCAGGGAGCGTTTTAATAAATTAAAGAAGCATGTTCAGGGAGCGTTTTAATAAATTAAAGAAGCATGTTCAGGGAGCGAATGCATGTTCAGGAGCGTTTTTAATAAATTAAAGAAGCATGTTCAGGGAGCGTTTTAATAAATTAAAGAAGCATGTTCAGGGAGCAATAACTTAAAGAAGCGAACACGACAAACAACGGAAACAGAGTGTCAATAACACCTGAGGAAAGAACCAAGGTGAGGTGACAGATACAGGGAAGATAATCAAGGAGGTGATGGAGTCCAGGTGAGTGACAGATACAGGGACGATAATCAAGGAGGTGATGGAGTCCAGGTGAGTGACAGATACAGGGAAGATTATCAAGGAGGTGATGGAGTCCAGGTGAGTGACAGATACAGGGACGATAATCAAGGAGGTGATGGAGTCCAGGTGAGTGACAGATATAGGGAAGATAATCAAGGAGGTGATGGAGTCCAGGTGAGTGACAGATAGAGGGACGATAATCAAGGAGGGATGGAGTCCAGGTGAGTGACAGATATAGGGACGATAATCAAGGAGGTGATGGAGTCCAGGTGAGTGACAGATAGAGGGACGATAATCAAGGAGGTGATGGAGTCCAGGTGAGTGACAGATATAGAGACGATAATCAAGGAGGGGATGGAGTCCAGGTGAGTGTCATGAGGCGCAGGTGCGTGAGAGACGATGGTGACAGGTGCACGGGAGAATCAGCAGCCTGATGACCCAGAGGCCGGAGAGGGAGTAAACGTGACCCCCTCCCCGACACGAGACTCCAGCCGCAGGACGCCGTACAATAGGACGAACCAGGGGATCAGGAGTAGACCGGTCACCCCTGCTAATGCTTGAGAACCTGTCACCAGGGGTGCCTGGCGATCCAGCTGAGGCATGAGAACCTGACGATCCAGCTGAGGCATGAGAACCTGACGAGCCGGCTGACACATGAGAACCTGACGAGCCGGCTGACGCATGAGAACCTGACGAGCCGGCTGAGGCATGAGAACCTGACGAGCCGGCTGAGGCATGAGAACCTGACGAGCCGGCTGAGGCATGAGAACCTGACGAGCCGGCTGAGGCATGAGAACCTGACGAGCCAGTGGAAGCAGGGGTGCCAGGCGATCTGGTTGAAGCATGAAAGAAGAATGAGCCGGCTGAGGCAGGGGTGCCAGGCGATCTGGTTGAAGCATGAAAGAAGAATGAGCCGGCTGAGGCAGGGGTGCCAGGCGATCTGGTTGAGGCATGAAAGCCTGTATAGAATAGATAGAATAACCATGTATTTAATTTCACAGATATAATAACCATGTATTTAATTTCACAGATAAGATAACCATGTATTTAATTTCACAGATATTTCACAGATAGGATAACAATGTATTTAATCACAATGTAACATATATGATGACCCAGTATTTAACCTCCATCCAACAGAAAGGGTAACCATGTACAGTATTTAGTCCACAGCTCCACAATACAGGTAGAGAGGGAGTTGCTAAATATGGTCCCAGCTGTAAACCAATCATATAAATGAAAGCACGACATGGTGAGTGAAAACAGACTTTGTAATGTAATCTACATGATGGTTTAGGAGGGTACGTGACTGACAGTCTGAATGCTCTTGTTGTTGACACTGACCAGGGATATTCGTGGAGGTTGGTGTGTGTGTGTGTGTGTGTGTGTGTGTGTGTGTGTGTGTGTGTGTGTGTGTGTGTGTGTGTGTGTGTGTGTGTGTGTGTGTGTGTGTGTGTGTGTGTGTGTGTGTGTGTGTGTGCGTGCGTGCGTGCGTGCGTGCGTGTGCGCGCGTGTGCACGCGTGCGCGTGCGTGCGTGTGTGTGTGTACACAGATAGGACACTACCTGATCAGAGCAACATGACCCTTTGTCCTTCCAGTCTCCAAAGTGACATAATTTCCCCCAAAATGATTTTTATTTTTGTAGATTTATTGTCATCTGTTGTTTGGAATCCACTGCCCACAAGTTGTCAAGTTCACCTCCCCCGTCTGTTCTCTTGATTTACACATTCTAGGGAGTTTTTCCTAGCCACTGTGCTTCTACATCTGCATTGCTTGCTGTTTGGCGGAGTTTTAAGCTGGGTTTCTGTATAAGCACTTTGTGACATCTGCTGATGTAAAAAGGGCTTTATAAACATAATTGATTGAATGTGATTGACTGTACAGAGCTCCACTTGTGTCTGCTTGCGCCTTTTACCCAGTTTGAACCTGTACTGAGATTGATGCCCACAGTTTTCAAACACGTAGGGCTGTGAGAGAAGTGGTCACTGGTAAAGTGTGTTAGCTCGCTGTTTAGTTCAAAAATATCATCAGTACAGACACAGCAGCATTGCATTTGATTAACACTTGATTTCGTCCCACATCGTCACCCATATTCGGCCTGGTTGAGCTGATACCAGCAGGAGGAAGGAGTAAACAGATCGATCAGTAAAATAAACGGAGCTAACGAACAGATTTACATTAACCGTCAACATCAATCATCAACATCAGCTGACAGCCCACCTTCACAATCAGTAAAGAAATATAGTAGCTAGCTAACTAGCATATTTACATCAATCATCAACATCAGCTGACAGCTCACCTTCACAATCAGTAAAGAAATATAGTAGCTAGCTAACTAGCATATTTACATCAATCATCAACATCAGCTGACAGCCCACCTTCACAATCAGTAAAGAAATATAGTAGCTAGCTAACTAGCATATTTACATCAATCATCAACATCAGCTGACAGCCCACCTTCACAATCAGTAAAGAAATATAGTAGCTAGCTAACTAGCATATTAACATCAACAATCAGCTGACAGCCCACCTTCACAATCAGTAAAGAAATATAGTAGCTAGCTAACTAGCATATTTACATCAATCATCAACATCAGCTGACAGCCCACCTTCACAATCAGTAAAGAAATATAGTAGCTAGCTAACTAGCATATTTACATCAATCATCAACATCAGCTGATGATGCACCTTCTGTTCCAGATGTCAATCACGTCTTTAGTTAGGCAGTGTAACTAGCTGGTTTATAATTTAAGATGATGAGAGTGTGTTGTTTGGAGAAATAAAAAAGGCCTACGCTGAAAAATGACACTACTTTCTTTCGCTACAGAGGCATTTGGTGTCATACATTTTGACGTGAATTATGAAAGTAAAACATTTAAATAAAAGGGGGTGGAGCTTACACTTTTTTTCATTTTGAGCACCTCCCCCCTGAAAAGGTACGTGTCTGTGTATGTCTGTGTCTGTGTGTGTCTGTGTCTGTGTGTGTCTGTGTGTGTCTGTGTCTGTCTGTGTCTGTGTGTGTCTGTGTCTGTGTGTGTCTGTGTCTGTGTCTGTCTGTGTATGTCTGTGTCTGTGTGTGTCTGTGTCTGTGTGTGTCTGTGTCTGTGTCTGTGTCCGTGTGTGTCGGTGTGTGTCTGTGTGTCTGTGTGTGTTTGTGTGTCTGTGTGTGTCTGTGTGTGTCCGTGTGTGTACGGCCGTGTCCGTGTGTGTGTGTGTGTGTGTGTGTGTGTGTGTGTGTGTGTGTGTGTGTGTGTGTGTGTGTGTGTGTGTGTGTGTGTGTGTGTCCGTGTGGGTCTGTGTGGGTCTGTGTGTGTGTGTTTGTGTGTGTCTGTGTGTGTCTGTGTGTGTCCGTGTGTGTCCGTGTGTGTCTGTGTGTGTCCGTGGTCTGTGTATGTTTGTGTGTCTGTGCGTACATGTGTTTGTTTGAGGCCAGAACTACATGCCGACACATAAATCCATTGGGACTCAGCTTGCTACATGGTTAACAAGGGCCAGTCCCCCTGTATGTCTAATTGGCATGCTTCAGCCCAGATTACCCAGCAACAGTAAGTTATCCTCTGATTTAGGTGGCAAATGTACATCCTAGAGTGATGGTAGCATAGTGTTTTAGCTTAGTACCATTGTATTAGCTAAGTACCATTGTTTTAGCTTAGTACCATTGGTTTAGCTAAGTACCATTGTTTTATCTTAGTACCATTGTTTTATCTTAGTACCATTGTTTTAGCTTAGTACCATTGTTTTAGCTAAGTACCATTGTTTTGGCTTTGCACCATTGTTTTAGCTAAGTACCATTGTTTTAGCTTAGTACCATTGTTTTAGCTTAGCACTATTGTTTTAGCTTAGCACCATTGTTTTAGCTTAGTAACATTGTTTTGGCTTAGCACCATTGTTTTAGCTAAGTACCATTGTTTTAGCTTAGTAACATTGTTTTAGCTTAGCACTATTGTTTTAGCTTAGCACCATTGTTTTAGCTTAGTAACATTGTTTTGGCTTAGCACCATTGTTTTAGCTAAGTACCATTGTTTTAGCTTATTACCATTGTTTTAGCTTAGCACCATTGTTTTAGCTTAGTACCATTGTTTTAGCTAAGTACCATTGTTTTAGCTGAGTACCATTGTTTTAGCTTAGCACCATTGTTTTAGCTAAGTACCATTGTTTTAACTGAGTACCATTGTTTTAGCTTAGCACCATTGTTTTAACTGAGTACCATTGTTTTAGCTTAGCACCATTGTTTTAGCTAAGTACCATTGTTTTAACTAAGTACCATTGTTTTAGCTAATACCATTGTTTTAGCTTAGTACCATTGTTTTAGCTAAGTACCATTGTTTTAGCTAATACCATTGTTTTAGCTAAGTACCATTGTTTTAGCTTAGTACCATTGTTTTAGCTTAGTACCATTGTTTTAGCTTAGTAACATTGTTTTGGCTTAGCACCATTGTTTTAGCTAAGTACCATTGTTTTAGCTAAGTACCATTGTTTTAGCTAAGTACCATTGTTTTAACTAAGTACCATTGTTTTAGCTAATACCATTGTTTTAGCTTAGTACCATTGTTTTATCTTAGTACCATTGTTTTAGCTAATACCATTGTTTTAGCTAAGTACCATTGTTTTAGCTTAGTACCATTGTTTTAGCTTAGTACCATTGTTTTAGCTAAGTACCACTGTTTTAGCTTAGCACCATTGTTTTAGCTTAGCACCATTGTTTTAGCTTAGTAACATTGTTTTGGCTTAGCACCATTGTTTTAGCTAAGTACCATTGTTTTAGCTAAGTACCATTGTTTTAGCTAAGTACCATTGTTTTAACTAAGTACCATTGTTTTAGCTAATACCATTGTTTTAGCTTAGTACCATTGTTTTAGCTTAGTACCATTGTTTTAGCTAAGTACCATTGTTTTAGCTTAGCACCATTGTTTTAGCTTAGCACCATTGTTTTAGCTTAGTAACATTGTTTTGGCTTAGCACCATTGTTTTAGCTAAGTACCATTGTTTTAGCTAAGTACCATTGTTTTAGACAGGTTCCCGTACTATATAATGTGTCAACTTTGGATCATTCTGTTTGTTTGTTTGAAGGCGGGATATGCAAATTGTTTGAGTGTGAATTAATGATTACGAGGCTGGTTAAAATTGGATGTGTGTGTGTGTGTGTGTGTGTGTGTGTGTGTGTGTGTGTGTGTGTGTGTGTGTGTGTGTGTGTGTGTGTGTGTGTGTGTGTGTGTGTGTGTGTGTGTGTGTGTGTGTGTGCGTGCGTGCGTGCGTGCGTGCGTGTGTGTGTGTGTTTGTGTGAATGATTGTGAGGCTGGGTAAATGGGCTGTATTTGATTTGGCCACCTGGGACGGGAGGATAAATCCAGGAACAACATGGTGATAATCAGGAAATCTTTTCATCAAACAATTAAACAATGAAATAATAATTTAAACAGATATTGACTACCATAACCAAAAATATGCCAGTCTTGCATAAACAAAATGCCCATCTCCTCACTGCAGGCCGGTACGCAACATTAGCCCAAGGCATTATGGCATCATTTTTTATTCCCCAGCGCTCTTAAAACTCACAAATTTGCATTTGTGATGGATGTAATTAAATTATATTTATTATTTACACAATCCCTCATAAAAAGCTAATGAGCATTTGTTGTGATGATGGTAGAGAACGCCATTTCAGCTAGAGAACGCCATTTATAATAGTTAGCGCACTTGGTTCATTATGTCGCTAACATTCATCATCTCTCCCTGTCATCATCTCTCCCTGTCATCATCTCTCCCTGTCATCATCTCTCCCTGTCATCATCTCTCCCTGTCATCATCTCTCCCTGTCATCATCTCTCCCTGTCATCATCTCTCCCTGTCATCATCTCTCCCTGTCATCAGTTCTCCCTGTCATCAGTTCTCCCTGTCATCATCTGTCCCTGACATCATCTCTCCCTGTCATCATCTCTCCCTGTCATCATCTCTCCCTGTCATCAGTTCTCCCTGTCATCATCTCTCCCTGTCATCATCTCTCCCTGTCATCAGTTCTCCCTGTCATCAGTTCTCCCTGTCATCATCTCTCCCTGTCATCATCTCTCCCTGTCATCATCTCTCCCTGTCATCATCTCTCCCTGTCATCATCTCTCCCTGTCATCATCTCTCCCTGTCATCAGATCTCCCTGTCATCAGTTCTCCCTGTCATCATCTCTCCCTGTCATCAGTTCTCCCTGTCATCAGTTCTCCCTGTCATCATCTCTCCCTGTCATCATCTCTCCCTGTCATCATCTCTCCCTGTCATCATCTCTCCCTGTCATCAGATCTCTCTGTCATCATCTCTCCCTGTCATCAGTTCTCTCTGTCATCATCTCTCCCTTTTTGATCCCTCTCACCCCCATTACCCATCTCTCCCTCTCACCCATCTCTCCCTCTCACCCCCTGACCCATCTCTCCCTCTCACCCCCCCCCTTACCCATCTCTCCCTCTCACCCCCCTTACCCATCTCTCCCTCTCACCCCCTTACTTATCTCTCCCTCTCCTCACCCCCACCCTCACTAACCCTGTTTACCTCTGTCGCTCCCTCCTCTCCCTCCTCCCTCTCACCACCTCAACCAGTTGATTGATCTGTCCCACAATGTGTCACCACCACAGGGGTCCATCCATAATGCTTAGAGGCCCTCTCCTCTGCCTGTTGTTTAAGAGGATTCATAAAGGACAGTTCATGTTTTGTTGCTAAAGAGCCACTCTCAGATCTTCAAACAGTTCTACAGCTGCACCAATGAGAGCATCTTGACTGTCTGCATTACCGCTTGATTTGGCAACTGCTTGGCATCTGACCGTAAGGCGCTACAGAGCATAAAATACACTTAAGCGTAATTACTAAAATATACTTAACTATATTAAATTCCTTATATTAAGCAAACCAGATGACCAATATATATATATATATATATATATATTGTGGCAAAGAAGGGGGTCGAGTGATAAATGGCAGATATGTGAGAGCAGAACTAATAAACGGGCTCTGCCCGTTCACAAAATGGCCGACCGCCAAAACTACAAGTCCCAGACGCAAGGGGAACCCTCAGGTGGAGGTGGAGCCGACCCACAGATAAAGGGTCAAGAAAAACCAGGAAGGGAGCGAGAGAGGGCTGGAAGGATCTATGAACAATAGCGAAAGATACAATAGATGTTGGCTGGATTTACCGTGTATGAGCTGGACTGTTTTGGAGAAATCGAGAACCCGATTTGTGTACCGAACCCTGCTATCCTTGACCTTGCCTAGGGTCTGGGGGGACCAGGACGGAGAAACAAACACACAGGAACTGTCCTGTTCGAAAGAACTCTCATTCTTGGGGGATTTGGTGACAGTTTCCCACTTAATTTGTGACAAACGCTCCTAACCTTGAAGAGGTTTGCCACACGTGGTGGGGAATGCGGGCAATGGACTAACCATACCGCTGGTTATGTAGAAGAAAAATAAAAATGTTCCCTGATTCACCTGGCACGGAAATGGTTGAGACCGGAGACCCATTCATCCCCCGAGATCTTCGAGACCATCGTACTCAACCAGTTTCAGCGAGGTCTACCCCAAGAAGTGAGAAGATGGGTTGGGCCTGGTTGAACGGTATTGTACGGCAGGAACAGCTGAGCAGGCACAGGAGGAAAGATTCCCGTTCCCCAGGCCTGGGCGAACCAGTGGACAGGGTAAGGCTGTCCCAACATATGGGGGAAGAGAGCAGTGTGGGGCCATGAGGAAAGAATCAGAATCGGGCCGAGACACTAAGGGAAAAACCGGGACCGGGTGTCGAGGGGGTCTTCCCCCCCCGAAACCCTATTATCTGTTACAATTGTAATTGACCGGGACATATTGCAGCCTACTGCCCTATTAAAGAAGAGCCAATGCAATGTAACCTCAGTGAAAATGAAGATGATACATGGTATGCATGTCCTGTTTTAACCACTGTACTTGAAAGATCAAGAAACAAACATATGTGAAGGTTGAAGGGGAAGAGGTTGAAGCACTGCTGGATTCCGGCAGTATGCTAACCCTGGTCGTTGCAAGCCTAGTGCCGACTCATAAACTGGATACAAGACAGGATATCAGTGTTCCATGCATTCATGGGGATACCCGTCTGTACCCCACGGCCTTAGTGAGCATACAAACAAATCAAATCAAATCAAATCAAATCAAATCAAATTTTATTTGTCACATACACATGGTTAGCAGATGTTAATGCGAGTGTAGCGAAATGCTTGTGCTTCTAGTTCCGACAATGCAGTGATAACCAACAAGTAATCTAACTAACAATTCCAAAACTACTGTCTTATACACAGTGTAAGGGGATAAGGAACATGTACATAAGGATATATGAATGAGTGATGGTACAGAGCAGCATACAGTAGATGGTATCGAGTACAGTATATACATATGAGATGAGTGTGTAGACAAAGTAAACAAAGTGGCATAGTTAAAGTGGCTAGTGATACATGTGTTACATAAGGATGCAGTCGATGTTGTAGAGTACAGTATATACATATGCATATGAGATGAATAATGTAGGGTAAGTAACATTATATAAGGTAGCATTGTTTAAAGTGGCTAGTGATATATTTACATCATTTCCATCAATTCCCATTATTAAAATGGCTGGAGTTGGGTCAGTGTCAATGACAGTGTGTTGGCAGCAGCCACTCAATGTTAGTGGTGGCTATTTAACAGTCTGATGGCCTTGAGATAGAAGCTGTTTTTCAGTCTCTCGGTCCCAGCTTTGATGCACCTGTACTGACCTCGCCTTCTGGATGATAGCGGGGTGAACAGGCAGTGGTTCGGTGGTTGATGTCCTTGATGATCTTTATGGCCTTCCTGTAACAACGGGTGGTGTAGGTGTCCTGGAGGGCAGGTAGTTTGCCCCCGGTGATGCGTTGTGCAGTCCTCACTACCCTCTGGAGAGCCTTACGGTTGAGGGCGGAGCAGTTGCCGTACCAGGCGGTGATACAGCCCGCCAGGATGCTCTCGATTGTGCATCTGTAGAAGTTTGTGAGTGCTTTTGGTGACAAGCCGAATTTCTTCAGCCTCCTGAGGTTGAATAGGCGCTGCTGCGCCTTCTTCACGACGCTGTCAGTGTGAGTGGACCAATTCAGTTTGTCTGTGATGTGTATGCCGAGGAACTTAAAACTAGCTACCCTCTCCACTACTGTTCCATCGATGTGGATAGGGGGTGTTCCCTCTGCTGTTTCCTGAAGTCCACAATCATCTCCTTAGTTTTGTTGACGTTGAGTGTGAGGTTATTTTCCTGACACCACACTCCAAGGGCCCTCACCTCCTCCCTGTAGGCCGTCTCGTCGTTGTTGGTAATCAAGCCTACCACTGTTGTGTCGTCCGCAAACTTGATGATTGAGTTGGAGCGTGCGTGGCCACGCAGTCGTGGGTGAACAGGGAGTACAGGAGAGGGCTCAGAACGCACCCTTGTGGGGCCCCCGTGTTGAGGATCAGCGGGGAGGAGATGTTGTTGCCTACCCTCACCACCTGGGGCGGCCCGTCAGGAAGTCCAGTACCCAGTTGCACAGGGCGGGGTCGAGACCCAGGGTCTCGAGCTTGATGACGAGCTTGGAGGGTACTATGGTGTTGAATGCCGAGCTGTAGTCGATGAACAGCATTCTCACATAGGTATTCCTCTTGTCCAGGTGGGTTAGGGCAGTGTGCAGTGTGGTTGAGATTGCATCGTCTGTGGACCTATTTGGGCGGTAAGCAAATTGGAGTGGGTCTAGGTGTCAGGTAGGGTGGAGGTGATATGGTCCTTGACTAGTCTCTCAAAGCACTTCATGATGACGGAAGTGAGTGCTACGGGGCGGTAGTCGTTTAGCTCAGTTACCTTAGCTTTCTTGGGAACAGGAACAATGGTGGCCCTCTTGAAGCATGTGGGAACAGCAGACTGGTATAGGGATTGATTGAATATGTCCGTAAACACACCGGCCAGCTGGTCTGCGCATGCTCGGAGGGCGCGGCTGGGGATGCCGCCTGGGCCTGCAGCCTTGCGAGGGTTAACACGTTTAAATGTCTTACTCACCTCGGCTGCAGTGAAGGAGAGACTGCATGTTTCCGTTGCAGGCCGTGTCAGTGGCACTGTATTGTCCTCAAAGCGGGCAAAAAAGTTATTTAGTCTGCCTGGGAGCAAGACATCCTGGTCCGTGACTGGGCTGGATTTCATCTTGTAGTCCGTGATTGACTGTAGACCCTGCCACATGCCTCTTGTGTCTGAGCCATTGAATTGAGATTCCACTTTGTCTCTGTACTGACGCTTAGCTTGTTTGATAGCCTTACGGAGGGAATAGCTGCACTGTTTGTATTCAGTCATGTTGCCAGACACCTTGCCCTGATTAAAAGCAGTGGTTCGCGCTTTCAGTTTCACGCGAATGCTGCCATCAATCCACGGTTTCTGGTTAGGGAATGTTTTTATCGTTGCTATGGGAACGACATCTTCGACGCACGTTCTAATGAACTCGCACACCGAATCAGCGTATTCGTCAATATTCCCATCTGACGCAATACGAAACATGTCCCAGTCCACGTGATGGAAGCA
Source organism: Oncorhynchus gorbuscha (assembly GCF_021184085.1). Classification (NCBI taxonomy): domain Eukaryota; kingdom Metazoa; phylum Chordata; class Actinopteri; order Salmoniformes; family Salmonidae; genus Oncorhynchus; species Oncorhynchus gorbuscha. The sequence continues at coordinate 90,474,350 of NC_060177.1, forward strand.
GTCTTGGAGTGTAGAGTCAGCTTGTTCTGACCAGCGTTGGACAGACCTCAGCGTGGGAGCCTCTTGTTTTAATTTCTGTCTGTAGGCAGGGATCAGCAAAATGGAGTCGTGGTCAGCTTTTCCGAAAGCTGACCACAGAGGACGGTCTGCTGGATTATGAGGTCGGCGTGGTCCCAGAGATGCCATATGATGTAATATTGGGTAGATACTTTCCTAACGTTGCTAAATTAGGCCAAAGCATGGGCAGGAAGAAGGGGCCTTCAACCAAAATCAAGAAATGAAATGGTCTCCCAGGGGCCAACCTCACATGTGCTAGTAGGTAAGGATGAGGATGAAGTGGCAAACCTCGTTGATAACGAACAGCCCAGTACTAGTGGGGCTGAGGTCGATCTGAATCCAGAGGACGACGATGTAGAACCAGCAGACCTGGCAGGGTTCTTGACTAATTTCGGGAAAACCAGAAAAAACAAACCAGGATCCAACCCTCTAGCAAGCCAGAGCAGACGTGCAGGTTGTAGATGGTGCTCCCATAAATGATGGGATGATGCCTAATAGTTTTCCCCACTCCATCATGAAAAAGGGTTTGGTGTACAGATTCTTAAAAATAGGGGTTGATGTGGTGGAACAGTTGTTGGTCCCCACCCGGTACCGGAGGACAGTACTGGATCGAGCTCATGGGCATATTCTGGGTGGACATCTTGGTATCGATTAAACCTGAAACCGGATTGTAAGGAGGTTTTACTGGCCAGGAATTCAGGCTGAAGTGGCTCGGCATTGTGGAGTGTCAGTTAACAGCTCCCCAACCAGCTGTTAGAAGCCCGTTAGTGCCACTCCCCATAATCGAAACGTCATTTGAGAGGATAGCGATGGATATAGTGGGCCCACTACCCAAATCCGCCAGAGGGCGCCAATACATTCTGGTCATTCTAGATTATGCCACTCGCTACCCAGAAGCCATTCCAAAAATATTGCAAAGGAATTAGTGCTCTTGTTCACCAGGGTAGGGGTTCCAAAGGAGATCCTTACTGACTACGGGACCCCCTTTATGTCCCGTCTTATGGCAGACCTTTATAAACTGTGGCAGGTGAAACAGTTGAGGACATCGGATTACCATCCTCAGACGGACGGGCTGGTTGAGAGATTCAACCGGACCCTGAAGTCAATGCTCAGGAAGGTAATCGATAAGGATGGGAAAAACTGGGATTGCATGTTGCCGTATCTGATGTTTGCCATTAGAGAGGTTCCTCAAGCCTCGCTGGGGTTTTCTCCCTTTGAGCTGGTATATGGGAGGCATCCCGGGGAATCTTAGACATCGCCCGGGAAACCTGGGAGCACCAATCCACCCCGTATACTAGTGTCATAGAGCACGTCACGGCAATGCAAGACAGGATAGCCACAGTCATTCCCACCAGCGGCACAATTATAATTGGCAGGCTACCCTGAGGGAATTTCAACCGGGAGATAAGGTGTTAGTGCTGATCCCCACGGTAGAGTGCAGACTACTAGCCACATGGAAATGACCATATGAAGTACTGGAGAGAATAAGAGAGGTTAATTATCGGATCCGACAGCCAGGGCGACGGCCCCAGGAACAGATCTATCATATAAACCTGTTAAAAGCACGGAGAGAGAGAAACACTAATGGTCACAAACCTTTGTGACAAACACTCCAAACCTTGAAGAGGTTTGCCACAATATATATATATATATATTTTTTTTACAGATAGTCAGGGGCACACTCCAGCACTCAGACATCATTTACAATTGAAGCATTCAGGTTTAGTGAGTCCGTTAGATCAGAGGCAGTAGAGATGACCAAGGACACACACACACACACACACACACACACTCTCTTCCCATGCACTGCTGCTACTCTGTTTATTATCTATGCATAGTCACTTTACCCCTACCTACATGTATTAACTAACCCTAACACGTTTACTCCCTATCCGGTTCTCAACTGTAGGTCACCAGGCTGCTCATGATGGCGCACACCTGTCACCATTGTTATGCGCACCAGCGTGTCATCACACTCACCAGGACTCCATCACCTCCCTGATTACCTTCCCTATATATGTGACTCCCTTTGGTTCCTTCCCTATATGTCCCTCCCTTTGGTTCCTTCCCTATATATGTCACTCCCATTGGTTCCTTCCGTATATGTCCCTGCCTTTGGTTCCTTCCCTATATATGTCCCTCCCTTTGGTTCCTTCCCTATATATGTCCCTCCCTTTGGTTCCTTCCCTATATATGTCACTCCCATTGGTTCCTTCCGTATATATGTCCCTCCCTTTGGTTCCTTCCCTATATATGTCACTCCCTTTGGTTCCTTCCCTATATATGTCCCTCCCATTGGTTCCTTCCCTATATATGTCACTCCCTTTGGTTCCTTCCCTATATATGTCCCTCCCTTTGGTTCCTTCCCTATATATGTCTCTCCCATTGGTTCCTTCCCTATACATGTCACTTCCTCTGGTTCCTTCCCTATATATGTCCCTCCCTTTGGTTCCTTCCCTATATATGTCACTCCCTTTGGTTCCTTCCCTATATATGTCCCTCCCTTTGGTTCCTTCCCTATATCTGTCTCTCCTTTGGTTCCTTCCCTATATATGTCACTTCCTCTGGTTCCTTCCCTATATATGTCACTCCCTTTGGTTCCTTCCCTATATATGTCACTCCCTTTGGTTCCTTCCCTATATATGTCCCTCCCTTTTGTTCCTTCCCCAGACGTCATTGTTTCAGTTTCGTGTCTGTGTGCTGTTAGTGTTTCTTGTTTTGTATTATGTTCAGTTTATTTATTAAATATTCACTTCCTGCTTCCTGACTCTCAGGGCACTCGTTATAAACCCCTACCGACACGTACATATTACCTCCACTAACATCTACCCCTGAACACCAGTCCTCATTATTGCTATTGTATTCTATTACTTAAAACAAAACACACTATGCACACATGACTGTAAGTCGCTTTGGATAAAAGCGTCTGCTAAATGGCATATATTATTATTATTTACTCTCTGTAGGTGAAGGTTTGTGAATCACTTCCTTTTCGGTGGTTGTAGAATTGAATGGCTCTTTTTTTGGGATTTGATAATAAGCGAATATCTGTCATGTTTGTCATTTATTATCATGTCTTGTCCCTGTGCTCCCCATTCTATTCGTTTCCCTCTGCTGGTCTTATTTGGTTCTTTCCCTCCTTCTATCCCTCTCTCTCCCCCTCCCTCTCTCACTCTCTCGCTCTCTCTTCTCTCTATCGTTCCGTTCCTGCTCCCAGCTGTTCCTATTCCCCTAATCATCATTTAGTCTTCCCACACCTGTTCCCGATCCTTTCCCCTGATTAGAGTCCCTATTTATTCCTTTGTGTTCCGTTCCTGTCCCGTCGGTTCCTTGTTTAGTATTCACCATGCTGTGATTGCGTTTCGCCCTGTCCTGTCGTGTTTTTGCTGTGATTGTGTATCGCCCTGTCCTGTCGTGTTTTTTGCCTTCATCAGATGCTGCGTGTGAGCAGGTGTCTCTGTCAACTACGGCCTGCGCCTACCCGAAGCGACCTGCAGTCTGTGGCCGCTTCTCCAGTTATTCCCCTCTACAGACTAGAGGATTTTTGTTATTCCCTGTTTGGACTTAAATAAACTCTGTTTCTGTTAAGTCGCTTTTGGGTCCTCTTTCACCTGCATGACAGAAGGAACCGACCAAGGAATGGACCCAGCGACTTCAGACGCTCGTTACACTGCCGTCAAGATCCAAGGAGCTATGCTCGGCAGACACGAGCAGGAATTGTCTGCTGCTCGCCATGCCGTGGAGAACCTGGCCGCTCAGGTTTCCGACCTCTCTGGACAGTTCCAGAGTCTACGTCTCGTGCCACCTGTTACTCCCTGGCCTGCCGAGCCTCCAGAACCTAGGGTTAATAACCCACCTTGCTACTCCGGGCAGCCCACTGAGTGCCGCTCCTTTCTCACGCAGTGTGAGATTGTGTTCTCTCTCCAACCCAACACATACTCTAGAGAGAGAGCTCGGGTTGCTTACGTCATTTCACTCCTTACTGGCCGGGCTCGAGAATGGGGCACAGCTATCTGGGAGGCAAGGGCTGATTGCTCTAACAAGTTCCAGAACTTTAAAGAGGAGATGATTCGGGTTTTTGACCGTTCAGTTTTTGGTAGGGAGGCTTCTAGGGCCCTGGCTTCATTATGCCAAGGTGAACGGTCCATAACGGATTATTCTATTGAGTTTCGCACTCTTGCTGCCTCTAGTGAGTGGAACGAGCCGGCGCTGCTCGCTCGTTTTCTGGAGGGACTCCACGCAGTGGTTAAGGATGAGATTCTCTCCCGGGAGGTTCCTTCAGATGTGGACTCTTTGATTGCTCTCGCCATCCGCATAGAACGACGGGTAGATCTTCGTCACCGGGCTCGTGGAAGAGAGCTCGCATCAACGGTGTTTCCCTGCTCCGCATCACAACCATCTCCCTCCTCTGGCTTTGAGACTGAGCCCATGCAGCTGGGAGGGATTCGCATCTCGACTAAGGAGAGGGAACGGAGGATCACCAACCGCCTGTGCCTCTATTGCGGAGTTGCTGGACATTTTGTTAATTCATGTCCAGTAAGAGGCCAGAGCCCATCAGTAAGCGGAGGGCTACTGGTGAGCGCTACTACTCAGGTCTCTTCATCTAGATCTTGTACTACTATGTCGGTCCATCTTCGCTGGACCGGTTCGGGTGCTACATGCAGTGCCTTGATTGACTCTGGGGCTGAGGGTTGTTTCATGGACGAAGCATGGGTTCGGAAACATAACATTCCTTTCAGACCGTTAGACAAGCCTACGCCCATGTTTGCCTTAGATGGTAGTCATCTTCCCAGTATCAAATTTGAGACACTACCTTTAACTCTCACAGTATCTGGTAACCACAGTGAGACTATTTCTTTTTTGATTTTCCGTTCACCGTTTACACCTGTTGTTTTGGGTCATCCCTGGCTAGTATGTCATAATCCTTCTATTAATTGGTCTAGTAATTCTATCCTATCCTGGAACGTTTCTTGTCATGTGAAGTGTTTAATGTCTGCCATCCCTCCCGTTTCTTCTGTCCCTACTTCTCAGGAGGAACCTGGCGATTTGACAGGAGTGCCGGAGGAATATCATGATCTGCGCACGGTCTTCAGTCGGTCCCGAGCCAACTCCCTTCCTCCTCACCGGTCGTATGATTGTAGTATTGATCTCCTTCCGGGGACCACTCCTCCTCGAGGTAGACTATACTCTCTGTCGGCTCCCGAACGTAAGGCTCTCGAGGATTATTTGTCTGTGTCTCTTGACGCCGGTACCATAGTGCCTTCTTCTTCTCCGGCCGGGGCGGGGTTCTTTTGTTAAGAAGAAGGACGGTACTCTGCGCCCCTGCGTGGATTATCGAGGCTGAATGACATAACGGTTAAGAATCGTTATCCGCTTCCCCTTATGTCATCAGCCTTCGAGATTCTGCAGGGAGCCAGGTGCTTTACTAAGTTGGATCTTCGTAACGCTTACCATCTCGTGCGCATCAGAGAGGGGACGAGTGGAAAACGGCGTTTAACACTCCGTTAGGGCATTTTGAGTACCGGGTTCTGCCGTTCGGTCTCGCCAATGCGCCAGCTGTTTTTCAGGCATTAGTTAATGATGTTCTGAGAGACATGCTGAACATCTTTGTTTTTGTCTATCTTGACGATATCCTGATTTTTTTCTCCGTCACTCGAGATTCATGTTCAGCACGTTCGACGTGTTCTACAGCGCCTTTTAGAGAATTGTCTCTACGTAAAGGCTGAGAAGTGCTCTTTTCATGTCTCCTCCGTTACTTTTCTCGGTTCCGTTATTTCCGCTGAAGGCATTCAGATGGATTCCGCTAAGGTCCAAGCTGTCAGTGATTGGCCCGTTCCAAGGTCACGTGTCGAGTTGCAGCGCTTTTTAGGTTTCGCTAATTTCTATCGGCGTTTCATTCGTAATTTCGGTCAAGTTGCTGCCCCTCTCACAGCTCTTACTTCTGTCAAGACGTGTTTTAAGTGGTCCGGTTCCGCCCAGGGAGCTTTTGATCTTCTAAAAGAACGTTTACGTCCGCTCCTATCCTCGTTACTCCTGACGTCACTAGACAATTCATTGTCGAGGTTGACGCTTCAGAGGTAGGCGTGGGAGCCATTCTATCCCAGCGCTTCCAGTCTGACGATAAGGTTCATCCTTGCGCTTATTTTTCTCATCGCCTGTCGCCATCTGAGCGCAACTATGATGTGGGTAACCGTGAACTGCTCGCCATCCGCTTAGCCTAGGCGAATGGCGACAGTGGTTGGAGGCGACCGTTCCTTTTGTCGTTTGGACAGACCATAAGAACCTTGAGTACATCCGTTCTGCCAAACGACTTAATGCCCGTCAAGCTCGTTGGGCGTTGTTTTTCGCTCGTTTCGAGTTTGTGATTTCTTACCGTCCGGGTAGCAAGAACACCAAGCCTGATGCCTTATCCCGTCTGTTTAGTTCTTCTGTGGCTTCTACTGATCCCGAGGGGATTCTTCCTTATGGGCGTGTTGTCGGGTTAACAGTCTGGGGAATTGAAAGACAGGTTAAGCAAGCACTCACGCACACTGCGTCGCCGCGCGCTTGTCCTAGTAACCTCCTTTTCGTTTCTGTTTCCACTCGTCTGGCTGTTCTTCAGTGGGCTCACTCTGCCAAGTTAGCTGGTCATCCCGGTGTTCGAGGCACTCTTGCGTCTATTCGCCAGCGCTTTTGGTGGCCGACTCAGGAGCGTGACACGCGCCGTTTCGTGGCTGCTTGTTCGGACTGCGCGCAGACTAAGTCGGGTAACTCTCCTCCTGCCGGTCGTCTCAGACCGCTCCCATTCCTTCTCGACCATGGTCTCACATCGCCTTAGGCTCGCAACCTTCCTCTTACGACAGCTTCTCGTAAGTTGACTCCGCGGTTCATTGGTCCGTTCCGTGTCTCCCAGGTCGTCAATCCTGTCGCTGTGCGACTGCTTCTTCCGCGACATCTTCGTCGCGTCCATCCTGTCTTCCATGTCTCCTGTGTTAAGCCCTTTCTTCGCACCCCCGTTCGTCTTCCCTCCCCCTCCCGTCCTTGTCGAGAGCGCACCTATTTACAAGGTACATAAGATCATGGACATGCGTTCTCGGGGACGGGGTCACCAATACTTAGTGGATTGGGAGGGTTACGGTCCTGAGGAGAGGAGTTGGGTTCCGTCTCGGGACGTGCTGGACCGTTCACTCATCGATGATTTCCTCCGTTGCCGCCAGGATTCCTCCTCGAGTGCGCCAGGAGGCGCTCGGTGAGTGGGGGGTACTGTCATGTTTGTCATTTATTATCATGTCTTGTCCCTGTGCTCCCCATTCTATTCGTTTCCCTCTGCTGGTCTTATTTGGTTCTTTCCCTCCTTCTATCCCTCTCTCTCCCCTCCCTCTCTCACTCTCTCGCTCTCTCTTCTCTCTATCGTTCCGTTCCTGCTCCCAGCTGTTCCTATTCCCCTAATCATCATTTAGTCTTCCCACACCTGTTCCCGATCCTTTCCCCTGATTAGAGTCCCTATTTATTCCTTTGTGTTCCGTTCCTGTCCCGTCGGTTCCTTGTTTAGTATTCACCATGCTGTGATTGTGTTTCGCCCTGTCCTGTCGTGTTTTTGCTGTGATTGTGTATCGCCCTGTCCTGTCGTGTTTTTTGCCTTCATCAGATGCTGCGTGTGAGCAGGTGTCTCTGTCAACTACGGCCTGCGCCTACCCGAAGCGACCTGCAGTCTGTGGCCGCTTCTCCAGTTATTCCCCTCTACAGACTAGAGGATTTCTGTTATTCCCTGTTTGGACTTAAATAAACTCTGTTTCTGTTAAGTCGCTTTTGGGTCCTCTTTCACCTGCATGACAATATCG
>NC_060177.1:90482326-90508124 GCF_021184085.1 Oncorhynchus gorbuscha
TAGGGCTATCTCTGTATAGGGCTATCTGTATAGGGCTATCTCTATATAGGGTTATCTCTGTATATGGCTATCTCTATATAGGGCTATCTCTATATAGGGCTATCTCTGTATAGGGCTATCTCTATATAGGGCTATCTCTGTATAGGGCTATCTCTGTATAGGGCTATCTCTGTATAGGGCTATCTCTGTATAGGGCTATCTCTGTATAGGACTATTTCTTTATAGGGCTATCTCTGTAATCTACTTTTTGGTTACTACATGATTCCATATGTGTTATTTCATAGTTCTGACATCTTCACTATTTTCTACAATGTAGAAACTTTCTCTTTCTACCGTTTGTAAATCACAATGCCTCCATATTTTCTGATCTCCTGGCAGCCAGGATTCAAGATGTCTTCCTCTTTCTACTTCCAGACTGTGACTCTCAGTCTGTATTCTCAGAGGGGGTTTGAACCATTTTTTTGATTGGTCTTTAGTTTGGATGCTGTTAGTGAGCTGCAGAGCAAGATTATCTATTGGGAGAAGGAGTTATCGAAAAATATCGGAAACTATAGAAAACTATAGGAAACTATAGGATAGGAAAATATAGGAAACTGAAGGATAATATAGGAAAATATAAGAAACTATATGAAACTATAGGAAAATATAGGAAACTATATGAAACTATAGGAAAATATAGGAAAATATAGGAAACTATATGAAACTATAGGAAAATATAAGAAACTATATGAAACTATAGGAAAATATAGGAAACTATATGAAACTATAGGAAAATATAAGAAACTATATGAAACTATAGGAAAATATAGGAAAATATAGGAAACTATATGAAACTATAGGAAAATATAGGAAACTATATGAAACTATAGGAAAATATAAGAAACTATATGAAACTATAGGAAAATATAGGAAACTATATGAAACTATATGAAACTATAGGAAAATATAGGAAACTTTATGAAACTATAGGAAAATATAGGAAACTATATGAAACTATATGAAACTATATGAAACTATAGGAAACTATAGGAAACTATAGGAAAATATAGGAAACTATATGAAACTATAGGAAAATATATGAAACTATAGGAAACTATATGAAACTATATGAAACTATAGGAAAATATAGGAAACTATATGAAACTATAGGAAAATATAGGAAACTATATGAAACTATTGGAAAATATTTTTTAAAATATAGGAAGCCATTGGATCCTAGAGGAAAATACAGGAAAATAGAGGAAACTATTGGAAAATATAGGATATTATGGGAAAATATAGGAAAATATAGGAAACTATAGGAAAATATAGGAAACTATATGAAACTATTGGAAAATATTTTTTAAAATATAGGAAGCCATTGGATCCTAGAGGAAAATACAGGAAAATAGAGGAAACTATTGGAAAATATAGGATATTATGGGAAAATATAGGAAAATATAGGAAACTATTGGAACCTGTAGGAAACAGTAGGAAAATATTGCAAACTATAAGAGAATTTATGAAACTTTAGGAAACTATAGGAAGCTATATGAATCTATAGGAACACATGGGAAACTACAGGAAATTGTAGGAACTATTTGAAGATACTGGAAAATATAGGAAAATATTGGAAAATATTCGGAAACTATAGGAAAACATTGGAAAATACAGGAAAATATTGGACAATATAGGTAACTATAGGGAAATGTACGAAACTACAGGAAACTACAGGAAACTACAGGAAACTATAGGGAAATGTACGAAACTACAGGAAACTACAGAAAACTACAGGAAACTACAGGAAACTATAGGGAAATTTACAAAACTACAGGAAACTACAGGAAACTACAGGAAACTACAGGAAACTATAGGGAAATGTACAAAACTACAGGAAACTATAGGAAACTATAGGAAAATGTACGAATCTACAGGAAACTATAGGAAACTATAGGAAACTATAATATAGGAAACTAAAATATAGTAAAATATTGGAAAATATAGGAAACTATAATATAGGAAACTAAAATATAGGGAAATATAGGGAAATAGAGGAAACTGTTGGAAACTTGGAAAATATTGGCAACTTTAGGAAAATATAGTAAACTTTAGGAAAATGTTGGAAACTACAGGAAACTACTGAAAAATATAGGAAACTATAGGAAAACCATGCTTGCCCATCAAAATTCACACATACACATATGCACACACACGCGCACACATGCGCGCTTACACACACACACACACACACACACACACACACACACACACACACACACACACACACACACACACACACACACACACACACACACACACACACACACACACACACACACACACACACACACCCCCACAGGCCCCATCTCATGTACTACTTAATTAATATTCATTAAATCAAATCTCATATCTTCAATCAAATTCAATCAAATGTATTTATAAAGCCCTTTTTTACATCAGCCGATGTCACATCCCTCCTTCATCCAATATCTTCTATTTTATTATCACAATTATTAGGAGATTAAAGCATTGAGTGAAAGATGTTTTATGATAATGAATAATAAACTGATTCGATGAGTTTCTGTTATCACAAAATATCACTTTGAGAGGAAGAGTTGGATAACACAGATTCAGTTGTTTTGTCTAGAGACACAGTAAGATTAACAGAAAAACAAGAAATCTATTATCACTCTGAACAGACTGATGGGGTTTTGGAGGAGGGAGACCAGACTGAGTTCTATTGGAGGAGGGAGACCAGACTGAGTTCTATTGGAGGAGGGAGACCAGACTGAGTTCTATTGGAGGAGGGAGACCAGACTGACTGGTTATGGAGGAGGGAGACCAGACTGAGTTCTATTGGAGGAGGGAGACCAGACTGAGTGGTTATGGAGGAGGGAGACCAGACTGAGGGGTTATGGAGGAGGGAGACCAGACTGACTGGTTATGGAGGAGGGAGACCAGACTGAGTGGTTATGGAGGAGGGAGACCAGACTGAGTGGTTTTGGAGGAGGGAGACCAGACTGAGTTCTATGGGAGGAGGGAGACCAGACTGAGTGGTTTTGGAGGAGGGAGACCAGACTGAGTTCTATTGGAGGAGGGAGACCAGACTGAGGGGCTTTGGAGGAGGGAGACCAGACTGAGTGGTTATGGAGGAGGGAGACCAGACTGAGTTCTATGGGAGGAGGGAGACCAGACTGAGGGGCTTTGGAGGAGGGAGACCAGACTGAGTGGTTATGGAGGAGGGAGACCAGACTGACTGGTTATGGAGGAGGGAGACCAGACTGAGGGGCTTTGGAGGAGGGAGACCAGACTGAGTGGTTATGGAGGAGGGAGACCAGACTGAGTTCTATTGGAGGAGGGAGACCAGACTGAGTTCTATTGGAGGAGGGAGACCAGACTGACTGGTTATAGAGGAGGGAGACCAGACTGAGTGGTTTTGGAGGAGGGAGACCAGACTGAGGGGTTATGGAGGAGGGAGACCAGACTGAGTGGTTATGGAGGAGGGAGACCAGACTGAGTGGTTATGGAGGAGGGAGACCAGACTGAGTTCTATGGGAGGAGGGAGACCAGACTGACTGGTTATGGAGGAGGGAGACCAGACTGAGTGGTTTTGGAGGAGGGAGACCAGACTGAGTGGTTATGGAGGAGGGAGACCAGACTGAGTTCTATTGGAGGAGGGAGACCAGACTGAGTGGTTTTGGAGGAGGGAGACCAGACTGAGTGGTTATGGAGGAGGGAGACCAGACTGAGTTCTATTGGAGGAGGGAGACCAGACTGAGTGGTTATGGAGGAGGGAGACCAGACTGAGTTCTATTGGAGGAGGGAGACCAGACTGAGTGGTTATGGAGGAGGGAGACCAGACTGAGTTCTATTGGAGGAGGGAGACCAGACTGAGTGGTTATGGAGGAGGGAGACCAGACTGACTGGTTATGGAGGAGGGAGACCAGACTGAGTGGTTATGGAGGAGGGAGACCAGACTGACTGGTTATGGAGGAGGGAGACCAGACTGAGTGGTTATGGAGGAGGGAGACCAGACTGAGTGGTTATGGAGGAGGGAGACCAGACTGAGTGGTTTTGGAGGAGGGAGACCAGACTGAGTGGTTATGGAGGAGGGAGACCAGACTGAGTGGTTATGGAGGAGGGAGACCAGACTGAGGGGTTATGGAGGAGGGAGACCAGACTGAGTGGTTATGGAGGAGGGAGACCAGACTGAGTTCTATTGGAGGAGGGAGACCAGACTGAGTGGTTATGGAGGAGGGAGACCAGACTGAGGGGTTATGGAGGAGGGAGACCAGACTGAGTTCTATTGGAGGAGGGAGACCAGACTGACTGGTTATGGAGGAGGGAGACCAGACTGGTATTTCAGTTATTGTGAAATCTTCCTTTCCAGACAGTGTCTCTGTGACACACACCCCCGCCCACTACACAGGCACACATCCTCCTCTTCTTTGCAGTTCACAGTCCAAGGCAACAGCCAGCACACATTTTCACCCTCCTTTTATCCCCCCCCCTTTTCCATCCCTCCCTCATCCAAACTGTTCAAGCCACTTGTCTGCCAGCGAGTCAAGATGGCCGAGCAGCCCTGCAGCCAATCAGACAGCTTGGCACGCTGAGGAGAGATCCATGGCCAGCTGATCCCAGTCTCCCACTTTCTCAGTCTGCTCCGAGAAACTTTTGGATGCTCGCAAATATCTCTCTCTCTCTCTCTCTCTCTGAGCTTCACGGTCTGTTAAACTGGAGTGGATTAGAGGGAAGGGAGGGAGTGGGAGAGAGGGCCAGGGGCTTAAAGGATAGAGAGAGAGAGGAGAGAGAGGTGGAGAGATGGGCAGTGTTGGAGAGAGAGAGAGCAGAGAGAGAGGGGGAGAGGGAGGGGGGGAGGCAGAGAAAGAATTGAAATTGAACTGAGAGAGAGAGAGAGAGAGAGAGAGAGAGAGAGAGAGAGAGAGAGAGAGAGAGAGAGAGAGAGAGAGAGAGAGAGAGAGAGAGAGAGAGAGAGAGAGAGAGAGAGAGAGAGAGCAAAAGACAACAGCCTGTGACCATGGGGCTTGGTAAAATCTGTTATCTGATAACCCTGCTACACCAGATCAGTGGTTTAATGTCCAGCATCAAGGCGGACAGGATACTTTACACTTAGATGCTTTCTGCCTGTCTGCCTGTCTGCCTGTCTGCCTGTCTGCCACGGCTAGCTGAACACACACAGTCTGGCAGCCTGTACCCTTCAGTGGTTGGCACTGGCACAGCCCACTGCCATCGTGAGAGCAGATCTCATCCGTTCATTCTGCTTCTGTTGGAGCGGTAGGATGGAGCACCTCGGTCAGATGGCGTTGTAGAACATAGAGTGTAGCCACTTTTTTACTGTTCATCTGCATCTGAAATGTATTCCCTGTGATACTGCTCTCTGCTGTTTGTGGTGTTTGGTGTCTGCCGCTGGCTGGCTGTGTTGAGGCTAATCTCGCTCTAAGTACAATATGTTTCTCTCTGTTGCAGTACAGATCAGTACAAGGCCGATACACTTGCCTGACCTTCTGTGAGAAAAATATGTTGATCTCGATTTTTTGTGGACAAAATGGGAAAGAAAACAACTCGCATACTCGAGACAATAAAATCCCTACAACTATTCATTTAACTAGGCAAGTTGGTTAATGTCACGCCCTGACCTTAGAGAGCCTTTTATATTTCTCTATTTGGTTAGGTCGGGGTGTGATTTGGGTGGGCATTCTAGTTTTTCTATTTCTTTGTTGGCCGGGTATGGTTCCCAATCAGAGGCAGCTGTCTATCGTTGTCTCTGATTGGGGATCATACTTAGGCAGCCCTTTTTTCCCACCTTAGTTTGTGGGATCTTGGTTTTCGTGTGGTGCCTGTGAGCACTCCAGTCGTTATGTCTCGTTTGCTGTTTATTGTTTTCGTTCAGTTGCTGTATGGCCTGCAGAACGGTTTTTTGTTGGTGTTCATCAAAACAAAACAAAAAAGATGTAGGCTTGCCACGCTGCGCCTTGGTCTCATTCCAACAACGAACGTAACAGTTAAGAACAAATTCTTATTTATAATGACTGCCGTCCCCGGCCAAACCCTAACAACACTGGGCCAAACCCTAACAACACTGGGCCAAACCCTAACAACACTGGGCCAAACCCTAACAACACTGGGCCAAACCCTAACAACACTGGGCCAAACCCTAACAACACTGGGCCAAACCCTAACAACACTGGGCCAAACCCTAACAACACTGGGCCAAACCCTAACAACACTGGGCCAAACCCTAACAACACTGGGCCAAACCCTAGCAACACTGGGCCAAACCCTAACAACACTGGGCCAAACCCTAACAACACTGGGCCAAACCCTAACAACACTGGGCCAAACCCTAGCAACACTGGGCCAAACCCTAACAACACTGGGCCAAACCCTAACAACACTGGGCCAAACCTAACAACACTGGGCCAAACCCTAACAACACTGGGCCAAACCCTAACAACACTGGGCCAAACCCTAACAACACTGGGCCAAACCCTAACAACACTGGGCCAAACCCTAACAACACTGGGCCAAACCCTAACAACACTGGGCCAAACCCTAACAACACTGGGCCAAACCCTAACAACACTGGGCCAAACCCTAACAACACTGGGCCAAACCCTAACAACACTGGGTCAAACCCTAACAACACTGGGTCAAACCCTAACAACACTGGGCCAAACCCTAACAACACTGGGCCAAACCCAAACAACACTGGGCCAAACCCTAACAACACTGGGCCAAACCCTAACAACACTGGGCCAAACCCTAACAACACTGGGCCAAACCCTAACAACACTGGGCCAAACCCTAACAACACTGGGCCAAATGTGCGGCACCTTATGGGACTCCCAATCACAGCCGGCTGTGATACAGCCTGGAATCGAACCATGGTCTGAAGACACGCCTGAGATGCAGTACCTTAGACCGCTGTGCATGACAAGACATTAAAATCCCTACAAGAATCCTTCCACCCACCTTTTTCATGACTGTGTTGTTATGGTGTGTTGCATGGTGACACAGTGATCACTGGAAATAAAAATCTGTTATTCAGAGTCACTGGGGAAAGGAGAGAAAACACACATTTTCACATCTCTAATGACAAGACGTCACATTCACAACAACTACACTTCTCTAATGACAAGACATCACATTCACAACAACTACACTTCTCTAATGACAAGACATCACATTCACAACAACTACACTTCTCTAATCACAAGACGTCACATTCACAACAAGGCTTGTTGTGGTGAGCCACAAAAACTGCTGTGGAGCATCTCAACAGCAGGGTGACACAGAACTGGAAGTTAGCAAGTTCAGGAGGGAGTGTGTGTGTGTGTGTGTGTGTGTGTGTGTGTGTGTGTGTGTGTGTGTGTGTGTGTGTGTGTGTGTGTGTGTGTGTGTGTGTGTGTGTGTGTGTGTGTGTGTGTGTGCGTGCGTGCGTGCGTGCGTGCGTGCGTGCGTGCGTGCGTGCGTGCGTGCGTGTGTGTGTGTGTGTGTGTGTGCGTGCGTGTGTATTATGACATCATCCAGTGGAGGGTTGTCTGAGGTGACACCTTCTGGACCACCGACACCCCCTGTGGACAGAGGAGAGACGTGCCACGCACAGACCCCAGAGAGGCAGGAGAGACATGTAACCTTGATCACTGTGTCCCCAAAGAGACTAACAGTCCCCCCCCCACCCCACCCCCACCACCATTTCTTTCCACTGTCAAGTATTTCATACGCCTACCATCAGCTCCTTACAAGACATTCTGTTCACACTCTCATACAAGCAGGCAGCAGTCCAATTTTAAAAAATAGATCATTTAAACAGAGAATATATCAAAAACAATGTCTACGGACAATTTTTTAAAATTCACTTTTAGTTACATGGATTTAATCTCTTTGAGATGACATCTATTTTGCAGGAGACTGTGTGTGTGTGTGTGTGTGTGTGTGTGTGTGTGTGTGTGTGTGTGTGTGTGTGTGTGTGTGTGTGTGTGTGTGTGTGTGTGTGTGTGTGTGTGTGTGTGTGTGTGTGTGTGTGTGTGTGTGTGTGTGTGTGTGTGTGTGTGTGTGTGTGTGTGTGTGTGTGTGATTGCTCCAATTGAAACCTGTGATTATAAGATGAGCAGCCGAAGCGAACCAAATTGAGATTATCTCGAGAGGTGGTCTGAGTTCGGTTCTCTTGAATTCCGTGGCCCGGTTCCCTTATTCCCGCACCTCACGCTAGACTACTGCAACACCGTTTCAATCAATCAATCAAATGTATTTATAAAGCCCTTCTTACATCAGCTGATATCTTAAAGTGCTGTACAGAAACCCAGCCTAAAACCCCAAACAGCAAGCAATGCAGGTGTAGAAGCACGGTGGCTAGGAAAAACTCCCTAGAAAGGCCAGAACCTAGGAAGAAACCTAGAGAGTAACCAGGCGGGTGGAGATTATAACAGAACATGGCCAAGATGTTCAAATGTTCATAAATGACCAGCAGGGTCAAATAATAGTAATCACAGTAGTTGTCGAGGGTGCAACAGGTCAGCACCTCAGGAGTAAAAGTCAGTTGGCTTTTCGTAGCTGATAACTGAGAGTATGTCTACCGCTCCTGCTGCGTCTAGAGAGTTGAAAACAGCAGGTCTGGGACAGGTAGCACGTCCGGTGAACAGGTCAGGGATCCATAGCCGCAGGCAGAACAGTTGAAACTGGAACAGCAGCACGGCCAGGTGAACTGGGGACAGCAAGGAGTCATCAGGCCAGGTAGTCCTGAGGCATGATCCTAGAGCTCAGGTCCTCAGAGAGAGAGAGAAAGAAAGAAAGAAAGAAAGAAAGAAAGAAAGAAAGAAAGAAAGAAAGAAAGAAAGAGAGAGAGAGAGAGAGAGAGAGAGAGAGAGAGTTTAGTTTATTAGGATCCCCAGCCACTCTTCCTGGGGTCCACATAAAACCTACAAATACATGACCAAGTAAGGAACACAAATAGACAAGAAGAATTAGCAAGACCATACTTAAATTCACACAGGACACCGGATAAGACAGGAGAAATTCTCCAGATATAACAGACTGACCCTAGCCCCCCCGACACAAACTACTTTCAGCATAAATACTGGAGGCTGAGACAGGAGGGGTCAGGAGACACTGTGGCCCCATCCGATGATACCCCCGGACAGGGCCAAACAGGCAGGATATAACCCCACCCACTTTGCCAAAGCACAGCCCCCACACCACTAGAGGGATATCAAAAGACCACCAGCTTACTAGCCTGAGACAAGGCTGAGTATTTAGCCCACCAATATCTCCCCCACGGCACATTCCCAAGGGGGGGGGCGCCAACCGGGACAGGAAGATCACGTCAGTGACTCAACCCACTCAAGTGATGCACTCCTCGTAGGGACGGCATGGAAGAGCACCAATAAGCCAGTGACTCAGCCCCTGTAATACCCCCCCCCCACCCCCCAACTCTGATTTAACACTGCTGCTACTCTCTGTTCATAATATATGCATAGTCACTTTAACCATATCTACATGTACATACTACCTCAATCAGCCTGACTAACCGGTGTCTGTATGTAGCCTCGCTACTCTTACTTTTCACTGTCTTTTTACTGTTGTTTTATTTCTTTACTTACCTATTGTTCACCTAATACCTTTTTTGCACTATTGGTTAGAGCCTGTAAGTAAGCATTTCACTGTAAGTTCTACACCTGTTGTATTAGGCGCACGTGACAAATAAACTTTGATTTGAGGGTTTGAGGCAGAGAATCCCAGTGGAGAGAGGGAACCGGCCAGGCAGAGACAGCAATGACGGTTCGTTGCTCCAGAGCCTTTCCGTTCACCTTCACACTCCTGGGTCAGACTACACTCAATCATAGGACCTAATGAAGAGACGAGTCTTCAAATAAAGACTTAAAGGTCAAGACCGAGTCTGCGTCTCTCACATGGATAGGCAGACCATTCCATAAAACTGGAGCTCTATAGGAGAAAGCTCTGCCTCCAGCTGTCTGCTTAGAAATTCTAGGGACAATTAGGAGGCCTGCGTTTTGTGACCGTAGCAAACGTGTAGGTATGTACAGCAGAAAGATAGATAGGAGCAAGCCTATTTTAGCAGTAAAACCATGAAATCAGCCCTCGCCTTAACAGGAAGCCAGTGTAAGGAAGCTAGCACCGGAGTAATATGATCACATTTTTTGGTTCTAGTCAGGATTCTAGCAGCCGTATTTAGCACTAACTGAAGTGTATTTAGTGCTTTATCCGGGTAGCTGGAAAGTAGAGCATTGCAGTAGTCTAACCTAGAAGTGACAAAAGCATGGATTCATTTTTCTGCATCATTTTTGGACAGAAAGTTTCTGATTTTTGCAATGTTACGTAGATGGAATGTTTCCCCTGTCAGAACCCCTCACACTAGACTACTGTTATAACCCCTAGACTACTGTTATAACCCCTCACACTAGACTACTGTTATAACCCCTCACACTAGACTACTGTTATAACCCCTAGACGACTGTTATAACCCCTCACACTAGACTACTGTTATAACCCCTCACACTAGACTACTGTTATAACCCCTCACACTAGACTACTGTTATAACCCCTCACACTAGACTACTGTTATAACCCCTCACACTAGACTACTGTTATAACCCCTAGACGACTGTTATAACCCCTCACACTAGACTACTGATATAACCCCTCACACTAGACTACTGTTATAACCCCTAGACTACTGACATAACCCCTCACACTAGACTACTGTTATAACCCCTAGACGACTGTTATAACCCCTCACACTAGACTACTGATATAACCCCTCACACTAGACTACTGATATAACCCCTCACACTAGACTACTGTTATAACCCCTAGACTACTGACATAACCCCTCACACTAGACTACTGTTATAACCCCTAGACGACTGTTATAACCCCTCACACTAGACTACTGATATAACCCCTCACACTAGACTACTGTTATAACCCCTAGACTACTGATATAACCCCTAGACCACTGATATAACCCCTATACTACTGTTATAACCCCTAGACTACTGATATAACCCCTCACACTAGACTACTGTTATAACCCCTAGACTACTGATATAACCCCTCACACTAGACTACTGATATAACCCCTCACACTAGACTACTGATACAACCCCTCACACTAGACTACTGTTATAACCCCTAGACTACTGATATAACCCCTAGACTACTGATACAACCCCTCACACTAGACTACTGTTATAACCCCTAGACTACTGATATAACCCCTAGACTACTGATATAACCCCTCACACTAGACTACTGACATAACCCCTCACACTAGACTACTGTTATAACCCCTCACACTAGACTACTGATATAACCCCTAGACTACTGATATAACCCCTAGACTACTGATATAACCCCTCACACTAGACTACTGATATAACCCCTAGACTACTGACATAACCCCTCACACTAGACTACTGATATAACCCCTCACACTAGACTACTGATATAACCCCTAGACTACTGATATAACCCCTAGACTACTGATATAACCCCTAGACTACTGATATAACCCCTCACACTAGACTACTGATATAACCCCTCACACTAGACTACTGATATAACCCCTAGACTACTGTTATAACCCCTAGACTACTGATATAACCCCTAGACTACTGTTATAACCCCTAGACTACTGTTATAACCCCTCACACTAGACTACTGATATAACCCCTAGACTACTGATATAACCCCTAGACTACTGATATAACCCCTAGACTACTGATATAACCCCTAGACTACTGTTATAACCCCTAGACTACTGATATAACCCCTCACACTAGACTACTGATATAACCCCTAGACTACTGATATAACCCCTCACACTAGACTACTGATATAACCCCTCTCACTAGACTACTGTTATAACCCCTAGACTACTGATATAACCCCTCCCACTAGACTACTGTTATAACCCCTAGACTACTGTTATAACCCCTCACACTAGACTACTGATATAACCCCTCACACTAGACTACTGATATAACCCCTAGACTACTGTTATAACCCCTCACACTAGACTACTGTTATAACCCCTCCCACTAGACTACTGATATAACCCCTCCCACTAGACTACTGTTATAACCCCTAGACTACTGATATAACCCCTCCCACTAGACTACTGTTATAACCCCTAGACTACTGTTATAACCCCTCACACTAGACTACTGATATAACCCCTAGACTACTGTTATAACCCCTCACACTAGACTACTGATATAACCTCTAGACTACTGATATAACCCCTCACACTAGACTACTGATATAACCTCTAGACTACTGATATAAACCTTCACACTAGACTACTGATATAACCCCTCACACTAGACTACTGATATAACCCCTCACACTAGACTACTGTTATAACCCCTCACACTAGACTACTGTTATAACCCCTAGACTACTGATATAACCCCTCACACTAGACTACTGATATAACCCCTAGACTACTGACATAACCCCTCACACTAGACTACTGATATAACACCTCACACTAGACTACTGATATAACCCCTAGACTACTGACATAACCCCTCACACTAGACTACTGATATAACCCCTCACACTAGACTACTGATATAACCCCTAGACTACTGATATAACCCCTCACACTAGACTACTGTTATAACCCCTAGACTACTGATATAACCCCTAGACTACTGATATAACCTCTCACACTAGACTACTGATATAACCCCTAGACTACTGATATAACCCCTAGACTACTGATATAACCCCTAGACTACTGATATAACCCCTAGACTACTGATATAACCCCTAGACTACTGATATAACCCCTCACACTAGACTACTGATATAACACCTAGACTACTGATATAACCCCTAGACTACTGATATAACCCCTAGACTACTGATATAACCCCTCACACTAGACTACTGATATAACCCCTAGACTACTGATATAACCCCTAGACTACTGATATAACCCCTAGACTACTGATATAACCTCTCACACTAGACTACTGACATAACCCCTCACACTAGACTACTGATATAACCCCTAGACTACTGATATAACCCCTAGACTACTGTTATAACCCCTCACACGAGACTACTGTTATAACCCCTCACACTAGACTACTGTTATAACCCCTAGACTACTGATATAACCCCTCACACTAGACTACTGATATAACCCCTCACACTAGACTACTGTTATAACCCCTCACACTAGACTACTGTTATAACCCCTCACACTAGACTACTGTTATAACCCCTCACACTAGACTACTGTTATAACCCCTAGACTACTGATATAACCCCTAGACTACTGATATAACCCATAGACTACTGATATAACCCCTAGACTACTGATATAACCCCTAGACTACTGATATAACCCCTAGACTACTGATATAACCCCTAGACTACTGATATAACCACTAGACTACTGATATAACCCCTCACACTAGACTACTGACATAACCCCTAGACTACTGATATAACCCCTCACACTAGACTACTGATATAACCCCTCACACTAGACTACTGATATAACCCCTAGACTACTGATATAAACCTTCACACTAGACTACTGATATAACCCCTCACACTAGACTACTGATATAACCCCTCACACTAGACTACTGTTATAACCCCTCACACTAGACTACTGTTATAACCCCTAGACTACTGATATAACCCCTCACACTAGACTACTGATATAACCCCTAGACTACTGATATAACCCCTCACACTAGACTACTGATATAACACCTAGACTACTGATATAACCCCTAGACTACTGATATAACCCCTAGACTACTGATATAACCCCTCACACTAGACTACTGATATAACCCCTAGACTATTGATATAACCCCTAGACTACTGATATAACCCCTAGACTACTGATATAACCTTTCACACTAGACTACTGACATAACCCCTCACACTAGACTACTGATATAACCCCTAGACTACTGATATAACCCCTAGACTACTGTTATAACCCCTCACACGAGACTACTGTTATAACCCCTCACACTAGACTACTGTTATAACCCCTAGACTACTGATATAACCCCTCACACTAGACTACTGATATAACCCCTCACACTAGACTACTGTTATAACCCCTCACACTAGACTACTGTTATAACCCCTCACACTAGACTACTGTTATAACCCCTAGACTACTGATATAACCCCTAGACTACTGTTATAACCCCTAGACTACTGATATAACCCCTAGACTACTGATATAACCCCTAGACTACTGATATAACCCCTAGACTACTGATATAACCCCTAGAATACTGATATAACCCCTAGACTACTGATATAACCCCTAGACTACTGATATAACCCCTAGACTACTGACATAACCCCTAGACTACTGATATAACCACTAGACTACTGATATAACCCCTCACACTAGACTACTGATATAACCCCTAGACTACTGATATAACCCCTAGACTACTGTTATAACCCCTCACACTAGACTACTGTTATAACCCCTAGACTACTGATATATCCCCTAGACTACTGATATAACCCCTAGACTACTGACATAACCCCTCACACTAGACTACTGATATAACCCCTCACACTAGACTACTGATATAACCCCTAGACTACTGATATAACCCCTCACACTAGACTACTGTTATAACCCCTAGACTACTGATATAACCCCTAGACTACTGATATAACCTCTCACACTAGACTACTGATATAACCCCTAGACTACTGATATAACCCCTAGACTACTGATATAACCCCTAGACTACTGATATAACCCCTCACACTAGACTACTGATATAACACCTAGACTACTGATATAACCCCTAGACTACTGATATAACCCCTAGACTACTGATATAACCCCTCACACTAGACTACTGATA
Organism: Oncorhynchus gorbuscha; assembly: GCF_021184085.1. Lineage (NCBI taxonomy): Eukaryota > Metazoa > Chordata > Actinopteri > Salmoniformes > Salmonidae > Oncorhynchus > Oncorhynchus gorbuscha. The sequence continues at coordinate 90,497,218 of NC_060177.1, forward strand.
TAACCCCTAGACTACTGATATAACCCCTAGACTACTGATATAACCCCTAGACTACCGATATAACCTCTCACACTAGACTACTGTGTGTGAGGGGTTATATCAGTAGTCTAGGGGTTATGTCAGTAGTCTAGTGTGAGGGGTTATATCAGTAGTCTAGTGTGAGGGGTTATAGACTACTGATATAACCCCTAGACTACTGATATAACCCCTAGACTACTGTTATAACCCCTCACACGAGACTACTGTTATAACCCCTCACACTAGACTACTGTTATAACCCCTAGACTACTGATATAACCCCGCACACTAGACTACTGATATAACCCCTCACACTAGACTACTGTTATAACCCCTCACACTAGACTACTGTTATAACCCCTCACACTAGACTACTGTTATAACCCCTCACACTAGACTACTGACATAACCCCTAGACGACTGTTATAACCCCTCACACTAGACTACTGTTATAACCCCTAGACTACTGATATAACCCCTAGACTACTGATATAACCCCTAGACTACTGATATAACCCCTAGACTACTGATATAACCCCTAGACTACTGATATAACCCCTAGACTACTGACATAACCCCTAGACTACTGATATAACCACTAGACTACTGATATAACCCCTCACACTAGACTACTGATATAACCCCTAGACTACTGATATAACCCCTAGACTACTGTTATAACCCCTCACATTAGACTACTGGTATAACCCCTAGACTACTGATATAACCCCTAGACTACTGTTATAACCCCTAGACTACTGATATAACCCCTAGACTACTGTTATAACCCCTCACACTAGACTACTGTTATAACCCCTAGACTACTGATATAACCCCTAGACTACTGATATAACCCCTCACACTAGACTACTGTTATAACCCCTAGACTACTGATATAACCCCTCACACTAGACTACTGTTATAACCCCTAGACTACTGATATAACCCCTAGACTACTGTTATAACCCCTAGACTACTGATATAACCCATAGACTACTGATATAACCCCTAGACTACTGATATAACCCCTAGACTACTGATATAACCCCTAGACTACTGATATAACCCCTAGACTACTGATATAACCCCTCACACTAGACTACTGATATAACCCCTAGACTACTGATATAACCCCTAGACTACTGTTATAACCCCTCACATTAGACTACTGATATAACCCCTAGACTACTGTTATAACCCCTCACACTAGACTACTGATATAACCCCTAGACTACTGATATAACCCCTAGACTACTGTTATAACCCCTCCCACTAGACTACTGATATAACCCCTAGACTACTGATATAACCCCTAGACTACTGATATAACCCCTAGACTACTGTTATAACCCCTAGACTACTGATATAACCCCTAGACTACTGATATAACCCCTAGACTACTGATATAACCCCTCACACTAGACTACTGTTATAACCACTAGACTACTGATATAACCCCTAGACTACTGATATAACCCCTAGACTACTGATATAACCCCTAGACTACTGATATAACCCCTAGACTACTGATATAACCCCTAGACTACTGATATAACCCCTAGACTACTGATATAACCCCTCACACTAGACTACTGATATAACCACTAGACTACTGATATAACCCCTAGACTACTGATATAACCCCTAGACTACTGATATAACCCCTAGACTACTGATATAACCCCTAGACTACTGATATAACCCCTAGACTACTGATATAACCCCTCACACTAGACTACTGATATAACCACTAGACTACTGATATAACCCCTCACACTAGACTACTGACATAACCCCTAGACTACTGATATAACCCCTCACACTAGACTACTGATATAACCCCTCACACTAGACTACTGATATAACCCCTCACACTAGACTACTGACATAACCCCTCCCACTAGACTACTGTTATAACCCCTAGACGACTGTTATAACCCCTCACACTAGACTACTGATATAACCCCTCACACTAGACTACTGATATAACCCCTAGACGACTGTTATAACCCCTCACACTAGACTACTGTTATAACCCCTCACACTAGACTACTGTTATAACCCCTCCCACTAGACTACTGATATAACCCCTCACACTAGACTACTGATATAACCCCTCACACTAGACTACTGATATAACCCCTCACACTAGACTACTGTTATAACCCCTCACACTAGACTACTGATATAACCCCTAGACTACTGATATAACCCCTAGACTACTGTTATAACCCCTCACACTAGACTACTGATATAACCCCTAGACTACTGATATAACCCCTAGACTACTGTTATAACCCCTCACACTAGACTACTGATATAACACCTAGACTACTGATATAACCCCTCACACTAGACTACTGATATAACCCCTCACACTAGACTACTGATATAACCCCTCACACTAGACTACTGTCATAACCCCTAGACTACTGATATAACCCCTCACACTAGACTACTGACATAACCCCTCACACTAGACTACTGATATAACCCCTCACACTAGACTACTGATATAACCCCTCACACTAGACTACTGACATAACCCCTAGACTACTGATATAACCCCTCACACTAGACTACTGATATAACCCCTCACACTAGACTACTGATATAACCCCTCACACTAGACTACTGACATAACCCCTAGACTACTGATATAACCCCTCACACTAGACTACTGACATAACCCCTCACACTAGACTACTGACATAACCCCTCACACTAGACTACTGATATAACACCTAGACTACTGATATAACCCCTCACACTAGACTACTGATATAACCCCTCACACTAGACTACTGATATAACCCCTCACACTAGACTACTGACATAACCCCTAGACTACTGATATAACCCCTCACACTAGACTACTGACATAACCCCTCACACTAGACTACTGATATAACCCCTCACACTAGACTACTGATATAACCCCTCACACTAGACTACTGACATAACCCCTAGACTACTGATATAACCCCTCACACTAGACTACTGATATAACCCCTCACACTAGACTACTGTTATAACCCCTCACACTAGACTACTGTTATAACCCCTAGATGACTGTTATAACCCCTAGACGACTGTTATAACCTCTCACACTAGACTACTGATATAACCCCTTGACTACTGTTATAACCTCTCACACTAGACTACTGATATAACCTCTCACACTAGACTACTGTTATAACCCCTCACACTAGACTACTGATATAACCTCTCACACTAGACTACTGTTATAACCCCTAGAGGACTGTTATAACCTCTCACACTAGACTTCTGATATAACCCCTCACACTAGACTACTGATATAACCTCTCACACTAGACTACTGTTATAACCCCTAGACGACTGTTATAACCTCTCACACTAGACTACTGATATAACCCCTCACACTAGACTACTGATATAACCTCTCACACTAGACTACTGTTATAACCCCTAGACGACTGTTATAACCTCTCACACTAGACTACTGATATAACCCCTCACACTAGACTACAGTTATATGACAAAGGAAGTGGCATATATAGGGAAGGAACCAATGGGAGAGACATATATAGGGAAGGAACCAAAGGGAGGAACATATATAGGGAAGGAACCAAAGGGAGGAACATATATAGGGAAGGAACCAATGGGAGTGACATATATAGGGAAGGAACCAATGGGAGTGACATATATAGGGAAGGAACCAAAGGGATTGACATATATAGGGAAGGAACCAATGGGAGTGACATATATAGGGAAGGAACCAATGGGAGGGACATATATAGGGAAGGAACCAATGGAAGTGACATATATAGGGAAGGAACTAGAGGGAGGGACATATATAGGGAAGGAACCAATGGGAGAGACATATATAGGGAAGGAACCAGAGGGAGGGACATATATATAGGGAAGGAACCAATGGGAGAGACATATATAGGGAAGGAACCAATGGGAGAGACATATATAGGGAAGGAACCAAAGGGAGGGACATATATAGGGAAGGAACCAATGGAAGTGACATATATAGGGAAGGAACCAATGGAAGTGACATATATAGGGAAGGAACCAGAGGGAGGGACATATATAGGGAAGGAACCATTGGGAGGGACATATATAGGGAAGGAACCAATGGAAGTGACATATATAGGGAAAGAACTAGAGGGAGGGACATATATAGGGAAGGAACCAATGGGAGAGACATATATAGGGAAGGAACCAGAGGGAGGGACATATATAGGGAAGGAACCAATGGGAGAGACATATATAGTGAAGGAACCAATGGGAGAGACATATATAGGGAAAGAACCAAAGGGAGGAACATATATAGGGAAGGAACCAAAGGGAGGGACATATATAGGGAAGGAACCAATGGGAGAGACATATATAGGGAAGGAACCAAAGGGAGGGACATATATAGGGAAGGAACCAATGGGAGAGACATATATAGGGAAGGAACTAGAGGGAGGGACATATATATAGGGAAGGAACCAATGGGAGAGACATATATAGGGAAGGAACCAGAGGGAGGGACATATATAGGGAAGGAACCAATGGGAGAGACATATATAGGGAAGGAACCAATGGAAGTGACATATATAGGGAAGGATCCAGAGGGAGGGACATATATAGGGAAGGAACCAGAGGGAGTGACATATATAGGGAAGGAACCAAAGGGAGGGACATATATAGGGAAGGAACCAAAGGGAGTGACATATATAGGGAAGGAACCAAAGGGAGGGACATATATAGGGAAGGAACCAAAGGGAGGGACATATATAGGGAAGGAACTAAAGGGAGAGACATATATAGGGAAGGAACCAAAGGGAGTGACATATATAGGGAAGGAACCAAAGGGAGTGACATATATAGGGAAGGAACCAAAGGGAGAGACATATATAGGGAAGGAACCAAAGGGAGTGACATATATAGGGAAGGTAATCAGGGATGTGATGGAGTCCAGGTGAGTCTGATGACGTGCAGGTGCGCATAATGCGCAGCCTGGTGACCTATAGGCTGGGGAGGGAGGGGGAACAAGTGAAATGTACTTTTACCAAGAGTGCACTGAGTGAATGTTGGGAAAAGATCTTGATTCCCTTTTCTAAACATAGCAAATAGGACTCGGGGCCTAAAAAAATTTGAGTTGAGTCCTCATTCAAAGGCAAAGGCCGTGTGAATACAAAGAGAACTGTGTTCCTTTGAACGTTTTTTTTTACCCAGAGTTCACTTTAAAGTGGACTGAGATCTGTTCTTTAGAAAAAAACTAGATAATTGTTCCATATACTGTAGTCGTAGACAGAATATAGATGTAGTGTTATTTAGTTAGTGGGTTTTAAATGTGGTGTGGTGTGTTACTGGGAAGTAACTATAATAATATTCAATCATAAAAAAGTTAGTTCCTGGTATTCTTTATTAATTGGCTGTATACTAAAATGAATGTGATGGTGGCGGACTGCTGAGTTCAACATTCATCATGTTGAAGTACAATCACGAGTGAACTAATGAAAACAAGTCCAATCTTTGCACATTAACCCTCATACATTAATGGTAAAATAACTGCTTTAATAGTCTCCTGAGTTTGTTAATATCCTGTTACATTGTTACCCTGTTACTCTGTTACTCTGTTACTCCGCTACCAGTGTCACGCCTTGGTCATTATATTTTGTGTTTTTGGTATATGTTTGGGTAAGCCAGGGTGTGACATGGGTTTATATGTTGTGTTCGTATTGGGGTTTGTAGTAATTGGGATTGTGTATGATTAGGGGTGTGTCTAGTTAGGCTTGGCTGCCTGGGGCGATTCTCAATCAGAGTCAGGTGCTTGTCGTTGTCTCTGATTGAGAACCGTATTTAGACAGCCTGACTTTCGCGTTGTAATTTGTGGGTGTTTGTTCCTGTCTTAGTGTTGTAGTCACCAGATAGGCTGTAATAGGTTTCACGTTTCGTTTGTTGTTTTCATATACAGTTATTTCATGTACCGCGATTATTTTCATTAAAGTCATGAGTAACATACACGCTGCATTTCGGTCTGACTCTCTTCATACAATAGACGAACGACGTTACAACCAGGCTACCCTGTCACCCTGTCACCCTGCTACCCCATTACCCTGTTACCCTGTTAACCTGCTACCCTGTTACCATGTTACCCTGCTACCCTGTTACCATGTTACCCTGCTACCCTGTTACCCTGTTACCCTGCTACCCTGTTACCCTGTTACCCTGTTACCCTGTCACCCTGCTACCCTGTTACCCTGTTACCATGTTACCCTGTTACCCTGCTACCCTGTTACCCTGTTACCATGTTACCCTGTTACCCTGCTACCATGTTACCCTGTTAACCTGCTACCCTGTTACCATGTTACCCTGCTACCCTGTTACCATGTTACCCTGCTACCCTGTTACCCTGTTACCCTGCTACCCTGTTACCCTGTTACCCTGTTACCCTGTCACCCTGCTACCCTGTTACCCTGTTACCATGTTACCCTGTTACCCTGCTACCCTGTTACCCTGTTACCCTGCTACCCTGTTACCCTGTTACCCTGCTACCCTGTTACCCTGCTACCCTGTTACCCTGATACCCTGTTACCATGATACCCTGTTACCATGTTACCCTGTTACCCTGTTACCATGTTACCCTGCTACCCTGTTACCCTGTTACCCTGTTACCCTGTTACCCTGTCACCCTGCTACCCTGTTACCATGTTACCCTGTTACCCTGTTACCATGATACCCTGTTACCCTGTTACCATGTTACCCTGTTACCATGTTACCCTGCTACCCTGTTACCCTGTTACCCTGTCACCCTGCTACCCTGTTACGCTGCTACCCTGTTACCCTGTTACCCTGTTACCCTGCTACCCTGTTACCCTGTTACCATGTTACCCTGTTACCCTGTTACCATGTTACCCTGCTACCCTGCTACCCTGCTACCCTGTTACTCTGTCACCCTGTTACCCTGTTACCCTGTTACCCTGCTACCCTGCTACCCTGTTACCTTGTTACCCTGTTACCCTGCTACCCTGTTACCCTGTTACTCTGTTACCCTGCTACCCTGTTACCCTGTTACCCTGTTACCCTGCTACCCTGTTACCCTGTTACCCTGTTACCCTGTTACCCTGTTACCCTGTTACCCTGTTACCCTGTTACTCTGTTACCCTGCTACCCTGTTACCCTGTTACCCTGTTACCCTGCTACCCTGTTACCCTGCTACCCTGTTACCCTGCTACCCTGTTACCCTGTTACCCTGTTACCCTGCTACCCTGTTACCCTGTTACCCTGTTACCCCGTTACCCCGCTACCCCGCTACCCCGCTACCCCGTTACCCCGTTACCCTGTTACTCTGTTACCCTGTTACCCTGTTACCCTGTTACCCTGCTACCCTGTTACCCTGTTACCCTGTTACCCTGTTACCCTGCTACCCTGTTACCCTGTTACCCTGCTACCCTGTTACCCTGTTACACTTACATTTTACTTATTTGTTTTACACATTTGTTTTAGCAGATGCTAGTCAGAGCGATGTAAAGTCGGTGCATTCAAGTAAAGTAGGTAAAACAACTACATATCACATATGTTAGCCCTCTGACCATGGACTCACTGGCAATATGGGCCCAAGATGGTGTCCAATATCATCCGCTAACGTCTTGCAGAGGGTGTCCATCTGTTTCTGAATCTCCCACTGAAGCTGTGCCTTGACTGGAAAGTCTAAATAGTCATATATAATGTCATATTATTGAAAGTTATTATAAAGTATATATTAAGTATGTATGTATGTGAATAAATATATGTACATTTTAGTTGCGCTTAAGATATTACTATGAGGGTGAGAATGATTAGACTGGGTTTTTTTAAATTATCTACCATCAAATTGTCCATGATTGACATGATAAAAGACACTCTCTATGCTGTGTGATAAAAGACACTCTCTGTGCTGTGTGATAAAAGACACTATGCTGTGTGATAAAAGACACTATGCTGTGTTATAAAAGACACTATGCTGTGTGATAAAAGACACTCTTTATGCTGTGTGATAAAAGACACTCTCTATGCTGTGTGATAAAAGACACTATGCTGTGTGATAAAAGACACTCTCTATGCTGTGTGATAAAAGACACTCTCTGTGCTGTGTGATAAAAGACACTCACTATGCTGTGTTATCTGTCCATTCTCAGTGGTTAACCCATTCGAGTCAGTTAACCACATGAAACGGTGCAGTGGTATTTCGCTAAATAAATCCAGACATGGGGGGGGGACATAACATTTCATTCAGGTGTCTCGTTGTCGATCAGTAAATGTGCCGATTTTGATTCTAATACATAAAAGGAATTAAAAGGGTGACAGTCTCTCTTCGCCCCCCTATATATATATCAGGGTAATTGCTGCATTAGGAGGCAAATTGGAGCTAAACTAACCAGATGCGAGGGAAGATATCCATGTCTGCTGATGTCCCACTTGTGTGATGGTTTATTTCAAGTTCAAGGGGAGTTCAAACACGGCGAAGGTAATCACACGAGTCTCGAGTATAGAGAGACAGTCTCTCGTCTCCGACCTTACGCCCGTTCTCAAGAAACTGTAATCGTCTCACAAATATGACTTCGGGAAAGGAGGGTAATGGTCGTTGCTATTCGTACCTCACTTCATTTCCCGTGAGTCTTTATTTTTCCTGTTAGGACGAGGGGACGTCCGTAACTGAAGGCTTTCTAAGATGATGTGGCCGTTGTAATGTTTCTCCCTCGTCCCCTCCTGGGCTGTTAGACTCCATTATTTGTGAAAGCGGCTGTCAATCCAAATTGAAAGAGATGGGAACTGTGTAAACCTTTATACCTCCATAAAGAGCTGGGTCCCCCAGGTTCAGTCAAGTGTGTGTGTGTGTGTGTGTGTGTGTGTGTGTGTGTGTGTGTGTGTGTGTGTGTGTGTGTGTGTGTGTGTGTGTGTGTGTGTGTGTGTGTGTGTGTGTGTGTGTGTGTGTGTGTGTGTGTGTGTGTGTGTGTGTGTGTGTGTGTGTGTGTGCGTGCGTGCGTGCGTGCGTGCGTGCGTGTACTACATCAGCCATTAGATGGTAATTGGCCAGTGATAGATATTCTCCTCCCACATAAATCTTCAGTATTTATTGTTCTGTCCTGTCTGTCCCTTGTCTGGCGATGCCCTCTGACAAACACAACGTTAGACGTTCATGTTGTTGCCGTACTTAAATAAAATGATAAAACATTACAATCTACTGTAAAGACCCTCAGTCGTTGTATACAACAATTAGGCTCTACAGTAACATCATGGTTATCAGTTCAATTAAGATATAGGCTCCACAGTAACTGAAACGATGTGAGCTGAGAGTCGGGAAGCAAGTTCAGGAAGTGAGTGTTTCAATAAATAAACGCAACATAAATACAAAATAAGAAACAAGAACAACGCAACAGACATGACACAGGAACAGAAACAATAGCGCCTGGGTAAGAAACCAAAGGGATGGACATATATAGGGAAGGAACCAATGGGAGGGACCTATATAGGGAAGGAACCAATGGGAGGGACATATATAGGGAAGGAACCAATGGGAGGGACCTATATAGGGAAGGAACCAGAGGGAGTGACATATATAGGGAAGGAACCAATGGGAGGGACATATATAGGGAAGGAACCAATGGGAGGGACATATATAGGGAAGGAACCAATGGGAAAGACATATATAGGGAAGGAACCAATGGGAGGGACATATATAGGGAAGGAACCAATGGGAGGGACATATATAGGGAAGGAACCAATGGGAGGGACCTATATAGGGAAGGAACCAATGGGAGGGACATATATAGGGAAGGAACCAATGGGAGGGACATATATAGGGAAGGAACCAATGGGAGGGACCTATATAGGGAAGGAACCAATGGGAAAGACATATAGGGAAGGAACCAATGGGAGGGACATATATAGGGAAGGAACCAATGGGAAAGACATATATAGGGAAGGAACCAAAGGGAGTGACATATATAGGGAAGGAACCAATGGGAGGGACATATATAGGGAAGGAACCAATGGGAGGGACCTATATAGGGAAGGAACCAATGGGAGGGACATATATAGGGAAGGAACCAATGGGAGGGACATATATAGGGAAGGAACCAATGGGAGGGACATATATAGGGAAGGAACCAATGGGAGGGACATATATAGGGAAGGAACCAATGGGAAAGAAATATATAGGGAAGGAACCAATGGGAGGGACATATATAGGGAAGGAACCAATGGGAAACACATATATAGGGAAGGAACCAAAGGGAGTGACATATATAGGGAAGGAACCAATGGGAGGGACATATATAGGGAAGGAACCATTGGGAGGGACCTATATAGGGAAGGAACCAATGGGAGGGACATATATAGGGAAGGAACCAATGGGAGGGACATATATAGGGAAGGAACCAATGGGAGGGACATATAGGGAAGGAACCAATGGGAAAGACATATATAGGGAAGGAACCAAAGGGAGTGACATATATAGGGAAGGAACCAATGGGAGGTACATATATAGGGAAGGAACCAAAGGGAGTGACGTATATAGGGAAGGAACCAATGGGATGGACATATATAGGGGAAGGAACCAATGGGAGGGACCTATATAGGGAAGGAACCAATGGGAGGGACATATATAGGGAAGGAACCAAAGGGATAGACATATAGGGAAGGAACCAATGGGAGGGACATATATAGGGAAGGAACCAATGGGAAAGACATATATAGGGAAGGAACCAAAGGGAGTGACATATATAGGGAAGGAAACAATGGGAAAGACATATATAGGGAAGGAACCAATGGGAAAGACATATATAGGGAAGGAACCAATGGGAGGGACCTATATAGGGAAGGAACCAATGGGAGGGACATATATAGGGAAGGAACCAATGGGAGGG
>NC_060177.1:90508224-90510724 GCF_021184085.1 Oncorhynchus gorbuscha
CCATCACCCCCACCCCTGATCCCCCTTTCCCCTCCTCCCCATCCCTCTATCACCCCCACCCCCTGATCCCCCTTTCCCCTCCTCCCCATCCCTCCATCACCCCCACCCCTGATCCCCCTTTCCCCTCCTCCCCCATCCCTCCATCACCCCCACCCCCTGATCCCCCTTTCCCCTCCTCCCCCATCCCTCCATCACCCCCACCCCCTGATCCCCCTTTCCCCTCCTCCCCATCCCTCCATCACCCCCACCCCTGATCCCCCTTTCCCCTCCTCCCCCATCCCTCCATCACCCCCACCCCTGATCCCCCTTTCCCCTCCTCCCCCATCCCTCTATCACCCCCACCCCCTGATCCCCCTTTCCCCTCCTCCCCCATCCCTCCATCACCCCCACCCCTGATCCCCCTTTCCCCTCCTCCCCCATCCCTCCATCACCCCCACCACCTGATCCCCCTTTCCCCTCCTCCCCCATCCCTCCATCACCCCCACCCCCTGATCCCCCTTTCCCCTCCTCCCCCATCCCTCTATCACCCCCACCCCCTGATCCCCCTTTCCCCTCCTCCCCCATCCCTCCATCACCCCCACCCCTGATCCCCCTTTCCCCTCCTCCCCATCCCTCCATCACCCCCACCCCCTGATCCCCCTTTCCCCTCCTCCCCATCCCTCCTATAATATAATATAATAATAATAATATCACCCCCACCCCCTGATCCCCCTTTTCCCTCCTCCCCCATCCCTCCAACACCCCCACAACCTGATCCCCCTTTCCGCTCCTCCCCATCCCTCTATCACCCCCACCCCCTAATTCCTCTTTCCCCTCCTCCCCAATCCTTCTCTCCGTCTCTGTCTGTCTGCGGAGGCCTGGCTTCGTGCCAAGGTGCATTCAGCATGCTGTGATTGGGAATGATTGTCTAAAATGTTCATTATTTTCCCATTTACCCAGACATTATAGTGTATGAACAGATAAGCAGTGGCTGTCCCTGTTCTGAGATAGGGGTTTTGGCTGGTGGCAGGATGGTTAAATGCCCTTTATTAATGCCTAATGAAGTAGATTAATAATCTGATCAATAATTAGATTTTTTTTAAAGTTGATGATTCTGTTAAAAAATTCATTTAGATCAAGATTCTTGATATTTTTAACCAAAATATGAATGTAAAGAAAAACAGTTTATTCAGCTGCCAGGACACTGCAGATGAACATTAGCTCCTAGCTAAATCTGTTACACATCTTTTCTCAGATGTAATGAGACTGTCACACCATGACCATAGTTTGAGTTGTATGTTTCTATGTTTTGTTTGGTCAGGGTGTGATCTGAGTGAGCATTCTATGTTTACATGTCTAGTTTGTCTATTTCTGTGTTTGGCCTGATATGGTTCTCAATCAGAGGCAGGTGTTAGTCATTGTCTCTGATTGGGAACCATATTTAAATAGCCTGGTTTGTGTTGGGTTTTGTGGGTGGTTGTCTCCTGTGTCAGTGTTTGTACCACACGGGACTGTTTCGGGTTTTCACGGTTCTTGTTTTTGTAGTTTATTGATGTATGGTTTCATTATTAAAGAACCATGAATTATAAACGCTGCATTTGGTCCTCCTCTCCTTCACCAGAAGAAAACTGTTACAGAACCACCCACCACAACAGGAATAAGCGGCGTGGTTACAGGCAGCGGATGCAGGAGCAACGCAAGGAGGAATGGACATGGGATGATGTATTGGACGGGAAGGGTTGCTACACATGGGAGGAGATCCTGGCGGGAAAGGATCGCCTTCCATGGGAACAGGTGGAGGCAGCTAGGAGAGCAGAGGCAGCCGGAGAGAGGATCCGGCGATATGAGGGAACACGGCTGGCAAGGAAGCCCGAGAGGCAGCCCCAAAAATGTATTGGGGGTGGGCACACAGGGAGTATGGCGAAGCCAGGTATGAGACCTGCACCAACTTCCTGTGCTTACCGGAGGCGAGAGAGACCGGGCAGGCACCGTGTTATGCGGTGGAGCGCACGGTGTCCCAGTGCGGGTGCATAGCCCGGTGCGGTACATACCAGCTCCTCGTATCAGCCGGGTTAGAGTGAGCATCGAGCCAAGTGCCATGAAGCCGGCTCTACGTATCTGGTCTCCAGTGCGTCTCCTTGTGCCGGCTTACATGGCACCAGCCTTGCGCATGGTGTCCCCGGTTCACCTGCATAGCCCAGTGCGGGCTATTCCATCTCGCCGCACTGGCAGGGCAACCGGGAGCATTCAACCAGGTAAGGTTGGGCAGGCTCGGTGCTCAAGAACTCCAGTGCGCCTGCACGGTCCGGTCTATCCGGTACCACCTCCACGCATCAGCCCTCCGGTGGCAACTCCCTGCACTCGCCCTGAGGTGCGTGTCCCGGCCCAGTACCACCAGTGCCGGCACCACGCACCAGGCCTACAGTGTGCCTCGTCTGTCCAGAGCTGCCGGAGTGTCCCACCTGTCCGGCGCTGCCGGAGCCTTCCTCCTCGCCGGCGCTCCCGGAGTCTCCCAACTGTC
>NC_060177.1:90515724-90522630 GCF_021184085.1 Oncorhynchus gorbuscha
TTCTCTATCTCTCTCTGTCTCAGTCTCTGTCTCTGTCTCTCTCTCTCTTTCCTTCCCTCTCCTCTCTCTGTCTCTGTCTCTGTCTCTGTCTCTCTTTCCTTCTCTCTGTCTCTGTCCCAGTCTCTGTCTCTCTCTCTTTCCTTCTCTCTCTCTCTGTCTCAGTCTCTGTCTCTCTCTCTCTTTCCTTCTCTCTCTCTCTCTCTGTCTCAGTCTCTGTCTCTCTCTCTCTTTCCTTCTCTCTCTCTCTGTCTCAGTCTCTCTCTCTCTCTTTCCTTCTCTCTGTCTCTGTCTCTCTCTCTCTTTCATTCTCTCTCTCTCTGTCTCAGTCTCGGTCTCTCTCTCTCTTTCCTTCTCTCTCTGTCTCTGTCTCTCTCTCTTTCCTTCTTTCTCTCTCTCTGTCTCAGTCTCTGTCTCTCTCTCTCTTCCCTTCTCTCTCTGTCTCTGCCTCTCTCTCTCTTTCCTTCTCTCTCTCTCTGTCTCAGTCTCTGTCTCTCTCTCTCTTCCCTTCTCTCTCTGTCTCAGTCTCTGTCTCTCTTTCCTTCTCCTTCTCTCAGTCTCTGTCTCTGTCTCTCTCTCCCCTTCTCTCTGTCTCTGTCTCTCTCTCTTTCCTTCTCTCTGTCTCTGTCTCAGTCTCTGTCTCTCTCTCTCTTTCCTTCTCTCTGTCTCTATCTCAGTCTCTGTCTCTCTCTCTCTTCCCTTCTCTCTCTGTCTCTGTCTCTCTCTCTCTTTCCTTCTCTCTCTCTGTCTCAGTCTCTGTCTCTCTCTCTCTTTCCTTCTCTCTCTGTCTCAGTCTCTGTCTCTCTTTCCTTCTCCTTCTCTCAGTCTCTGTCTCTGTCGCTCTCTCTTTCCTTCTCTCTGTCTCTGTCTCTCTCTCTTTCCTTCTCTCTCTGTCTCAGTCCCTGTCTCTCTCTCTTTCCTTCTCTCTGTCTCTGTCTCAGTCTCTGTCTCTCTCTCTCCTTCCTTCTCTCTCTCTCTGTCTCAGTCTCTGTCTCTCTTTCCTTCTCCTTCTCTCAGTCTCTGTCTCTGTCTCACTCTCTTTCCTTCTCTCTGTCTCTGTCTCTCTCTCTTTCCTTCTCTCTCTGTCTCAGTCCCTGTCTCTCTCTCTTTCCTTCTCTCTCTGTCTCTGTCTCAGTCTCTGGTTGTCTCTCTCTGTCTCTGTCTCTTCCCTTCTCTCTCTGTCTCTGTCTCTCTCTTTCCTTCTCTCTCTGTCTCTGTCTGTCTGTCTGTCTGTCTGTCTGTCTGTCTGTCTGTCTGTCTGTCTGTCTGTCTGTCTGTCTGTCTGTCTGTCTGTCTGTCTGTCTGTCTGTCTGTCTGTCTGTCTGTCTATTTGTCTGTCTCTCTCTTTTTCTCAACTTCAATTCAATTTAAGGGGCTTTATTAGCATGGTGAACATATGTTAACATTGCCAAAGCAAGTTAAATAGATAATAAACTAAAGTTAAATAAACAATAAAAATGTACAGTAAGCATTACACTCACAGAAGTTCCAAAGGAATAAAGACATTACATTTGTAATATTATGTTGATATACAGTTGCTGTAACTAGCATATATAAAGTACAGGTTGTATACAGGTTGTATATAGGTTGTATTTACAGTGGTGTTTGTTCTTCACTGGTTGCCCTTTTCTTGTGGCAACAGGTCACAAATATTTATTCTGTGACGGCACACTGTGGAATAGATACGGGAGGTTATCAACATTGGATTTGTTATTGAAATCTTTGTGGACCTGTGTAATCCCCTCCCCCTTTTTCTTGTTTTTTCTCTCTCTTTTTGAGCTATAAATGTATTTATGTATTTATTTCACCACCACTACATACTAGCTACATACCACTACATACTACTATTTATTTCACCACCACTACATACTAGCTCTCTGACCGGGCTGTCACCACCACTACATACTAGCTCTCTGACTGGGCTGTCACCACCACTACATACTAGCTCTCTGACCGGGCTGTCACCACCACTACATACTAGCTCTCTGACTGGGCTGTCACCACCACTACATACTAGCTCTCTGGCCAGGCTGTCACCACCACTACATACTAGCTCTCTGACTGGGCTGTCACCACCACTACATACTAGCTCTCTGGCCAGGCTGTCACCACCACTACATACTAGCTCTCTGACTGGGCTGTCACCACCACTACATACTAGCTCTCTGACCAGGCTGTCACCACCACTACATACTAGCTCTCTGACTGGGCTGTCACCACCACTACATACTAGCTCTCTGGCCAGGCTGTCACCACCACTACATACTAGCTCTCTGACTGGGCTGTCACCACCACTACATACTAGCTCTCTGGCCAGGCTGTCACCACCACTACATACTAGCTCTCTGACTGGGCTGTCACCACCACTACATACTAGCTCTCTGACTGGGCTGTCACCACCACTACATACTAGCTCTCTGACTGGGCTGTCACCACCACTACATACTAGCTCTCTGACTGGGCTGTCACCACCACTACATACTAGCTCTCTGACTGGGCTGTCACCACCACTACATACTAGCGCTCTATGTTCTGTTCTGGAGCCAAGTGAGAATGAAGTGGTCAGTGGAGGGACCCAGAAGGAGGTGGCGACAGTACCTCATGTAGCTCAGACCAAGGAGGGGGGTGGGGGTAGGGTTTGGAGAAGGGGGTGGGGATTGAAGGAATGTGCCCCACCATCATAACCTTAACCCAAGTAGGGGTTGAAGGGAGGGAAGATGGAAGGGGAGTTAGATGAGAGGTAAGAGGGTTTGAAGGAATGTGCCCCACCATCATAACCTTAACCCAAGGAGGGGTTGAAGGGAGGGAAGATGGAAGGGGAGGAGATGAGAGGTAAGAGGGTTTGAAGGAAAGTGCCCCTCTCTTCTAACCCCGTCTCCCTATGGCATCTGTTGGTGTTGAACCGGGGGGTTACAGGGGACTAGAGCTGTTCAAGGAGCTCAGGGGTTTAGGTGTTCCCATCCATATTTGATGAGTATTACAGGTTTCTATGTTACAGAGGAATTTACATCATGTCTATTGTGGCTGGCTGGATCTCCAGGCATCTATCTATCTCAGAGACTCTCTCTACACATTCATATTCAGGCATCTATCTCAGAGACTCTCTCTACACATTAATGTTACATTTAAACAACATGATTTAAGCGTTGGATGTGTTTACCAGGATTCTCTGTTTTCTTCAGTAAAATTACTGTTAGAAGAAATTGCATGAAAATGACATAGCTAAACTGGAACACAAGAGGCAGCATCCTCTGGTATCATCGTCGTCGTGTCTGAAATTTACGATGTAGCACGCTGTCTTCGTAATCTGATCTGGTGCTTCTAGACATTCAAACTCAAAAGCAGAAACTGTAGGCTACGGCCTTTCTATTCCCGTGCCGGGAGTGTTAGCCGTTATGCTAGCCATTATATTCCAGTGTTAGCTATAATGCTAGCTGTTTCTATCCCAGTGATTTGGGAGTGTTAGCCGTTATGCTAGCCGTTCTATTCCAGTGTTAGCTATAATGCTAGCTGTTTCTATCCCAGTGATATGGACATGTTAGCCGTTATGCTAGCCATTATATGCCAGTGTTAGCTATAATGCTAGCTGTTTCTATTCCAGTGTTATGGAAGTATTAGCTATTATACTAGCATGTGCCGTGATATTTATGTGCAGCTAAATGTGTTTGAGCACGTCAGCAGGACACTTCCCACTGGTAATGATGCCAAACCCCAGCCTCAGCCCTCCCACCTAACCCCCCCCATCCTCCAACCCTACCCAACCACCCACACTGCTCCAGCAGAACCCAGTGTCCTTGTCCCTGTCCTCTCTCTCCAGCCCCAATGAATACAAACCCTAACCTCTCCAATCTGATGGGAACTTTTCGTAACGTTAACTACCATGACCCCTGCTTGGTGCTGGAAAATGGCTTAACTAAACTGTCAGATGTAATAAAGCCAATAAAGGAATCAGATAAATGTTTATTACATAGTGGGAAAAGATAATTTCTAGACAGAAATTGAGGATGACCTTCTTTCTAGGCTAAAATTCTTGGCCGTGGATGAATCACAGGTGCCCAGCAAGTATCATGGCTATAAGAGAGGAGGAGAGGAGAGGAGAGGAGGGAAGGGAGGGAGAGTACGGAGAGAGAGAAGGGGAGAGGAGAGAGGAGGGAAGGAGGGAGGGAGGAGGGAGAGGGAGGAGGGGAGAGGAGGAGGAGGAAGAGGGGGGAGAGAGAAGAGAGGAGGAGAGGAGGCGGAGAGGAGAGGAGGAGAGGAGGAGAGGGGAGAGAGGAGGCGGGGAGGGAGAGGAGAGAGAGGGATGAGGAGGAGGGAGAGAGAGGAGAGGAGGAGAGAGAGGAGGAGGGAGAGAAGAGGGAGAGGAGGAGAGAGGAGAGGAGGAGAGGAGAGGGGGAGGAGAGAGGGGAGAGGAGGAGAGGAGAGAGGTGGAGAGGTGGAGAGGTGGAGGAGAGGGAGAGAGAGAGGAGAGGAGAGGAGAGAGAGGGAGAGGAGAGGAGAGGAGAGGAGAGGAGAGGAGAGGAGAGCAGAGGAGAGGAGAGGAGAGGAGAGGAGAGGAGAGGAGAGAGGAGGAGAGAGGAGAGGAGGAGAGGAGAGGAGAGGAGGAGGAGAGGTGTGGAAGAGAGGAGAGGAGAGGAGAGGAGAGGAGAGGAGAGGAGAGGAGAGGGAGAGGAGGAGGAGAGGAGAGGAGAGGAGAGAGTGAGAGGAGAGGAGAGGAGAGAGAGAGAGGAGAGGAGAGGAGAGAGAGGAGAAGAGAGTTGGGAGAGGAGAGGAGGAGAGGGGGAGGAGAGAGAGGAGGAGAGGGGAGAGGTGGAGGAGAGGGAGGAGAGGGGGAGAGGAGGGAGGGGGAGAGGAGAAGAGGAGAGGAGGAGAGGAGGAGGAGCACCTCCTTTTTGTTCACGACTGATGTGCTGGAACCTTGCTGATGGCCGGGGGGGGGTAAAATACCATCTCTCTCTCTGTCTCTTTCTCTCTCTCTGTCTTTCTGTCTCTCTGTGTGTGTCTCTCTCTCTGTCTGTCTGTGTCTCTCGCTCTCTCTGTCTATCTCTGTCTCTCTCTGTCTCTCTCTCTGTGTCTCTCTGTCTCTCTCTCTCCTCTCTCTCTCTCTCTCTCTCTCTCTCTCTCTCTCTCTCTCTCTCTCTCTCTCTCTCTCTCTCTCTCTCTCTCTCTCTTCTCTCTCTCTCTCTCTCTGTGTGTGTGTGTCTTTGTGGTCCAGTTTATGAACCCTTCCATGTCCGAATATCACCTCAGCACGTCGACGATAGGCCTGGTGGACAGGACGACCAGACAGCTACTTCCAGTAAAAATACCATTTACCTTGGGCCGTTTTCCAGAAGCATAGATTGATACACTTCTCCCCTGGAATAAGAACAAACTGCTTTACAATATTCACAGTTCTACATTAATAACAATAAGAGGTCTTACATCGTGTTAACGTTTAGTATAATCTTCCTCGTTATTCTTTGTAAATAGTATCAGTATTTGCAGATACATTCAGTATCTGTAGAAGTGGTGACAGTAAACAATGCCTGTCATGCATTCAGTCCTAATAAGGGTCTGGGCATTGTGATGGTCTGTGCTGCTTTCAGATTCACTGCATCAAACATCAAGGTAATAGTGATGGAAGATCTTTTTACCTTGAAAATAGATTAAATAAACCTTTCATCTCTTTCATGGCTCTATCTTCAAGGACGCCTCTCTCTCTCTTTCTCTCTCTCTCTTTCTCTCTCTCTCTTTCTCTCTCTCTCTCTCTCTCTCTCTCTCTCTCTCTCTCTCTCTCTCTCTCTCTCTCTCTTCGTCTCTCTGCTCTCTCTCTCTCTCTTTCTCTCCTCTCTCTCTGTCTCTCTCTCTCTCCCCCTCTCTCTCTCTCTCTCTCTCTCTCTCTCTCTCTCTCTCTCTCTCTCTCTCTCTCTCTCTCTTCTCTCTCTTCTCTCTCCTCCCTCCCTCTCTCTCTCTCTCTCTCTCTCTCTTTCTCTCCCTCTCTCTTTCTCTCTCTCTTTCTCTCCTCTCTCTCTCTCTCTCTCTTCTCTCGGTTCTCTGTCTCTCCCTCTCCTTCCTCTCTCTCTCTCTCTCTCTCTTCTCTCCTCTCTCTCTCTCTCTCCTCTCTCTCTCTCTCTCTCTCTCTCTCTCTCTCTCTCTCTCTCTCTCTTTCTCCTCTCTCTCTCTCTCTCTTCTCTCCCTCTCTCTTTCTCGCTCTCTTACTCTATCTCGCTCTCCTGAATGTATTATATTCTGTCTCCATTTCAGTCATTTGACAAAAGCCCTTTGAAATGAATTCTTATTTTTGTCTTTTTGAATGTCGTTGTTGTATAATTTACTCAGCTGTCACAGCTTTGTGAAATAATATCTCCCTCCGCATTACCAGTCCTGTTTACCCCTGCTTGACTGATAAACAGGGTACATATTCTCCATTCTTTACCAAATAAGGAAGAACATCAGCATCTCCGGACAGACGTGTTATTGATATGAGGTAGAGCTTTTAAATGAGATGCGTGTCCCTCACCTTGCCCCTTTTGTTCTCAAATCTAGTGGGCTTTTAACCTTGCATGTGTTCTAGAATCTAGTGTGTTTCTAACCTTGCATGTGTTCTAGAATCTAGTGTGTTTCTAACCTTGCATGTGTTCTAGAATCTAGTGTGTTTCTAACCTTGCATGTATTCTAGAATCTAGTGTGTTTCTAACCTTGCATGTGTTCTAGAATCTAGTGTGTTTCTAACCTTGCCTGTGTTCTAGAATCTAGTGTGCTTCTAACCTTAACTGTGTTCTAGAATCTAGTGTGTTTCTAACCTTGCATGTGTTCTAGAATCTAGTGCGCTTCTAACCTTAACTGTGTTCTAGAATCTAGTGTGTTTCTAAACTTGCATGTGTTCTAGAATCTAGTGTGTTTCTAACCTTGCATGTGTTCTAGAATCTA
>NC_060177.1:90522730-90532730 GCF_021184085.1 Oncorhynchus gorbuscha
CTTTTCCCTCCTCCCCCATCCCTCCAACACCCCACCCCCTGATCCCCCTTTCCGCTCCTCCCCCATCCCTCTATCACCCCCACCCCCTAATTCCTCTTTCCCCTCCTCCCCAATCCTTCTCTCCGTCTCTGTCTGTCTGGGAGGCCTGGCTTCAAGTGCCAAAGGTGCATTCAGCATGCTGTGATTGGGAATGATTGTCTAAAATGTTCATTATTTTTCCCATTTATCCAGACATTATAGTGTATGAACAGATAAGCAGTGGCTGTCCCTGTTCTGAGATAGGGGTTTTGGCTGGTGGCAGGATGGTTAAATGCCCTTTATTAATGCCTAATGAAGTAGATTAATAATCTGATCAATAATTAGATTTTTTAAAGTTGATGATTCTGTTAAAAAATTCATTTAGATCAAGATTCTTGATATTTTCCAGCAAAAATATAATGTAAAAGAAAAACAGTTTATTCAGCTGCCAGGACACTGCAGATGAACATTAACTCTAGCTAAATCTGTTACACATCTTTTCTCAGATGTGGAGACTGTCACACCATGACCATAGTTTGAGTTGTATGTTTCTATGTTTTGTTTGGTCAGGGTGTGATCTGAGGGTGAGCATTCTATGTTTACATGTCTAGTTGGTCTATTTCTGTGTTTGGCCTGATATAGTTCTCAATCAGAGGCAGGGTGTTAGTCATTGTCTCTGATTGGGAACCATATTTAAATAACCTGGTTTGTGTTGGGTTTTGTGGGTGGTTGTCTCCTGTGTCAGTGTTTGTACCACACGGGACTGTTTCGGGGTTTTCACGGTTCTTGTTTTTGTAGTTTATTGATGTATGGTTTCATTATTAAAGAACCATGAATTATAAACGCTGCATTTTGGTCCTCCTCTCCTTCACCAGAAGAAAACTGTTACAGAACCACCCACCACAACAGGAATAAGCGGCGTGGTTACAGGCAGCGGATGCAGGAGCAACGCAAGGAGGAATGGACATGGGATGATGTATTGACGGGAAGGGTTGCTACACATGGGAGGAGATCCTGGCGGGAAAGGATCGCCTTCCATGGGAACAGGTGGAGGCAGCTAGGAGAGCAGAGGCAGCCGGGAGAGAGGATCCGGCGATATGAGGGAACACGGCTGGCAAGGAAGCCCGAGAGGCAGCCCCAAAAATGTATTGGGGGTGGGCACACAGGGAGTATGGCGAAGCCAGGTATGAGACCTGCAACCAACTTCCTGTGCTTACCGGAGGGCGAGAGAGACCGGGCAGGCACCGTGTTATGCGGTGGAGCGCACGGTGTCCCAGTGCGGGTGCATAGCCCGGTGCGGTACATACCAGCTCCTCGTATCAGCCGGGTTAGAGTGAGCATCGAGCCAAGTGCCATGAAGCCGGCTCTACGTATCTGGTCTCCAGTGCGTCTCCTTGTGCCGGCACATGGCACCAGCCTTGCGCATGGTGTCCCCGGTTCACCTGCATAGCCCAGTGCGGGCTATTCCATCTCGCCGCACTGGCAGGGCAACCGGGAGCATTCAACCAGGTAAGGTTGGGCAGGCTCGGGTGCTCAAGAACTCCAGTGCGCCTGCACGGTCCGGTCTATCCGGTACCACCTCCACGCATCAGCCCTCCGGTGGCAACTCCCTGCACTCGCCCTGAGGTGCGTGTCCTCGGCCCAGTACCACCAGTGCCGGCACCACGCACCAGGCCTACAGTGTGCCTCGTCTGTCCAGAGCTGCCGGAGTGTCCCACCTTTCCGGCGCTGCCGGAGCCTTCCTCCCGCCGGCGCTCCCGGGAGTCTCCCAACTGTCCAGCGCTGCCGGAGCCTTCCTCCTCTCCAGCGCTGCCGGAGTCTCCCACCTGTCCAGCGCTGCCGGAGCCTTCCTCCCGCCAGCGCTGCCGGAGTCTCCCGACTGTCCAGCGCTGCCAGTGCCTTCCTCCTCGCCAGCACTGCCGGAGTCTCCCGACTGTCCAGCGCTGCCAGTGCCTTCCTCCTCGCCAGCGCTGCCGGAGTCTCCCACCTGTCCAGTGCTGCCAGAGCTTTCCTCTCTCCAGTGCTGCCGGAGTCTCCAGTCTGCCCAGCGCCCGCCTGAGCTACCCGTCTGCCCAGTGCCATCAGAGCCGCCAATCTGCAAGGGGCCGCCAGTGCCGCCAATCTGCAGGCCGCCAGTGCCGCCAGTCTGCAAGGATCCGCCAGTGCGGAGCTGCCTCTGTCCCAAGCTGCCCCTCTGTCCCGAGCTACCCCCTCTGTCCCAAGCTGCCCCTCAGTCCAGTGGGGTCATTTAGAAGGGTCACCGTGGTTAGGAGGCCACAGAAGCGGACAATGGGGCGGACTAAGACTGTGGTGAAGGGGGGCACGTCAGCACCAGAGCCGCCACCGGCAGGACAGATGCCCACCCAGACTCTCCCAATAGGTTCAGGTTTTGCTGCCAGAGTCCGCCACTTTGGGGGGGGGGGTACTGTCACACCCTGACCATAGTTTGCTTTGTATGCTTCTATGTTTTGGTTGGTCAGGGTGTGATCTGAGTGAGCATTCTATGTTGTGTGTCTAGTTTGTCTATTTCTGTGTTTGGCCTGATATGGTTCTCAATCAGTGGCAGGTGTTAGTCATTGTCTCTGATTGGGAACCATATTTAGGTAGCCTGGTTTGTGTTGGGTTTTGTGGGTGGTTGTCTCCTGTGTCAGTGTTTGTACCACACGGGACTGTTTCGGGTTTTCACGTTTCTTGTTATTGTAGTTTATTGATGTATGGTTTCATTATTAAAGAACCATGAATTATAAACGCTGCATTTTGGTCCGCCTCTCCTTCACCAGAAGAAAACCGTTACAGAGACATATGTTTTGTGGTGCAAAGCTTGACAAGGTGGCAAGAGAGACAACCATATCAAGCCTTACAAATGGCCAGACAGACAACCATATCAAGCCTTACAAATTTCTTTATATGGGAAATTATGCTTTGTGTCTGCATCCCAAATGGCAACCCTATTCCCTATATAGTGCACTAATGTTGACCAGAGCCCTATTCCCTATATAGTGCACTACTTAGACCAGATCCCTATTCTCTATGTAGTACACTACTTTAGACCAGAGCCCTATTCCCTATATAGTGCATTACTTTAGACCAGGGCCCTATTCCCTATAGTGCACTACTTTAGACCAGGGCCCTATTCCCTATATAGTGCTACTATAGAGCAGAGCCCTATTCCCTATATAGTGCACTAATGTTGACCAGAGCCCTATTCCCTATATAGTACACAACTTTAGACCAGAGCCCTATTCCCTATATAGTGCACTACTTTAGACCAGATTCCTATTGAACCCATATGGGTCCTGGTCCAAATCAACCCCTTCAATGGCAATAGGGTGCCATTTGGGACCCACACCTGATATATGATCAACCTTCTCTTCATCCCGTCGTCACATCGTCACCCTCACTAGGAGCCCTACGACCGCCACTAATTAAAGTGACACAATATCTCACAGGCCACTGAACACTTTTAATGGGTCCTTCTCCTCCTCTATCTCTCTTTCTTTCCTTCTCTCTCTGTCTCTGTCTCAGTCTCTGTCTCTCTCTCTCTTTCCTCTCTCTCTCTCTCTGTCTCAGTCTCTCTCTGTCTCTCTCTTTCCTTCTTTTCTTCCTCTCTCTCTCTCTCTCTCTCTCTCTCTCTCTCTCTCTCTCTCTCTCTCTCTCTCTCTCTCTCTCTCTCTCTCTCTCTCTCTGTCTCTGTCTCTGTCTCTCTCTCTCTTTCCTTCTCTCTCTCAGTCTCTGTCTCTCTCTCTCTTTCCTTCTCTCTCTGTCTCTGTCTCTGTCTCTGTCTCTGTCTCTGTCTCTCTCTCTCTCTCTCTCTCTCTCTCTCTCTTCTCTCTGTCTCTGTCTCAGTCTCTGTCTCTCTCTTTCCTTCTCTCTCTCTCTGTCTCAGTCTCTGTCTCTCTCTCTCTTTCCTTCTCTCTCTCTCTGTCTCAGTCTCTGTCTCTGTCTCTGTCTCTGTCTCTGTCTCTGTCTCTGTCTCTGTCTCTGTCTCTGTCTCTGTCTCTCTCTCAGTCTCTGTCTCTCTCTCTCTTTCCTTCTCTCTCTGTCTCTGTCTCTGTCTCTGTCTCTGTCTCTCTCTCTCTCTCTCTCTCTCTCTCTCTCTCTCTCTCTCTCTCTCTCTCTCTCTCTCTCTTTCCTTCTCTCTGTCTCTGTCTCAGTCTCTGTCTCTCTCTCTTTCCTTCTCTCTCTCTCTGTCTCAGTCTCTGTCTCTCTCTCTCTTTCTTTCCTTCTCTCTCTCTCAGTCTCTGTCTCTCTCTCTCTTTCCTTCTCTCTCTGTCTCTGTCTCTGTCTCTGTCTCTCTCTCTCTTTCTGTCTCAGTCTCTCTCTCTTTCCTTCTCTCTCTGTCTCTGTCTCAGTCTCTGTCTCTCTCTCTCTTTCCTTCTCTATGTCTCCGTCTCTCTCTCTCTTTCCTTCTCTCTCTGTCTCTGTCTCTGTCTCAGTCTCTCTATCTCTCTCTTTCCCTTCTGCACTCTCTCTCTGTCTCAGTCTCTGTCTCTCTCTCTCTTTCCTTCTCTCTGTCTCTGTCTCAGTCTCTGTCTCTCTCTCTTTCCTTCTCTGTCTGTCTCTGTCTCTCTCTCTTTCCTTCTGTCTCAGTCTCTGTCTCTCTCTCTCTCTTTCCTCTCCTCTCTCTCTCTGTCTCAGTCTCTCTCTCTCTCTCTTTCCTTCGCTCTCTCTCTCTGTCTCTCTCTCTTTCCTTCTCTCTGTCTCTGTCTCTCTCTCTCTTTCCTTCTCTCTGTCTCTGTCTCAGTCTCTGTCTCTCTCTCTCTTTCCTTCTCTATCTCTCTCTGTCTCAGTTGCTGTCTCTGTCACTCTCTCTTCCCTTCTCTCTGTCTGTCTCTCTCTCTTTCCTTCTCTCTGTCTCTGTCTCTCTCTCTTTCCTCTTTCTCTCTCTCTGTCTCTGTCTCTCTCTCTCTTTCCTTCTCTCTCTGTCTCTGTCTCTCTCTCTCTTTCTCTCTCTCTCTCTGTCGCAGTCTCTGTCTCTTTCCTTCTCTCTCTGTCTCAGTCTCTGTCTCTGTCTCTCTCTCTCTTTCCTTCTCTCTCAGTCTCTGTCTCTCTCTCTCTTCCTTCTCTCTCTCTCTCTGTCTCTGTCTCTGTCTCTCTCTCTCTTTCCTTCTCTCTCTCTCTCTGTCTGAGTCTCTGTCTCTGTCTCTCTCTCTTTCCTTCTCTCTCTCTCTCTCGCTCTCTCTCTGTCTCTGTCTCTCTCTCTTTCCTTCTCTCTCTGTCTCTGTCTCTCTCTCTTTCCTCTTTCTCTCTCTCTGTCACAGTCTCTGTCTCTCTCTCTTTCCTTCTCTCTGTCTCTGTCTCAGTCTCTGTCTCTCTCTCTTTCCTTCTCTATCTCTCTCTGTCTCAGTCTCTGTCTCTGTCTCTCTCTCTCTTTTCCTTCTCTCTCCTCTCTCTGTCTCTGTCTCTGTCTCTCTCTCTCTTTCCTTCTCTCTGTCTCTGTCCCAGTCTCTGTCTCTCTCTTTCCTTCTCTCTCTCTCTCTCTCTCTCTCTCAGTCTCTGTCTCTCTCTCTTTCATTCTCTCTCTCTCTCTGTCTCAGTCTCTGTCTCTCTCTCTCTTTCCTTCTCTCTGTCTCTGTCTCAGTCTCTGTCTCTCTCTCTCTTTCCTTTCTCTATCTCTCTCTGTCTCAGTCTCTGTCTCTGTCTCTCTCTTTCCTTCTCTCTCCTCTCTCTGTCTCTGTCTCTGTCTCTCTCTCTCTTTCCTTCTCTCTGTCTCTGTCCCAGTCTCTGTCTCTCTCTCTTTCCTTCTCTCTCTCTCTGTCTCAGTCTCTGTCTCTCTCTCTCTTTCCTTCTCTCTCTCTGTCTCAGTCTCTGTCTCTCTCTCTCTTTCCTTCTCTCTCTCTCTGTCTCAGTCTCTCTCTCTCTCTTTCCTTCTCTCTGTCTCTGTCTCTCTCTCTCTTTCATTCTCTCTCTCTCTGTCTCAGTCTCGGTCTCTCTCTCTCTTTCCTTCTCTCTCTGTCTCTGTCTCTCTCTCTTTCCTACTTTCTCTCTCTCTGTCTCAGTCTCTGTCTCTCTCTCTCTTCCCTTCTCTCTCTGTCTCTGCCTCTCTCTCTCTTTCCTTCTCTCTCTCTCTGTCTCAGTCTCTGTCTCTCTCTCTTTCTTTCCTTCTCTCTCTCTCAGTCTCTGTCTCTCTCTCTCTTTCCTTCTCTCTCTGTCTCTGTCTCTGTCTCTGTCTCTCTCTCTCTTTCTGTCTCAGTCTCTCTCTCTCTTTCCTTCTCTCTCTGTCTCTGTCTCAGTCTCTGTCTCTCTCTCTTTCCTTCTCTATGTCTCCGTCTCTCTCTCTCTTTCCTTCTCTCTCTGTCTCTGTCTCTGTCTCAGTCTCTCTATCTCTCTCTTTCCTTCGCACTCTCTCTCTGTCTCAGTCTCTGTCTCTCTCTCTCTTTCCTTCTCTCTGTCTCTGTCTCAGTCTCTGTCTCTCTCTCTCTTTCCTTCTCTGTCTGTCTCTGTCTCTCTCTCTTTCCTTCTGTCTCAGTCTCTGTCTCTCTCTCTCTTTCTCTCCTCTCTCTCTCTGTCTCAGTCTCTCTCTCTCTCTTTCCTTCGCTCTCTCTCTCTGTCTCTCTCTTTCCTTCTCTCTGTCTCTGTCTCTCTCTCTCTTTCCTTCTCTCTGTCTCTGTCTCAGTCTCTGTCTCTCTCTCTCTTTCCTTCTCTATCTCTCTCTGTCTCAGTTGCTGTCTCTGTCACTCTCTCTCTTCCCTTCTCTCTCTGTCTCTGTCTCTCTCTCTTTCCTTCTCTCTCTGTCTCTGTCTCTCTCTCTTTCCTCTTTCTCTCTCTCTGTCTCTGTCTCTCTCTCTCTTTCCTTCTCTCTCTGTCTCTGTCTCTCTCTCTCTTTCCTCTTTCTCTCTCTCTGTCGCAGTCTCTGTCTCTTTCCTTCTCTCTCTCTGTCTCAGTCTCTGTCTCTGTCTCTCTCTCTCTTTCCTTCTCTCTCAGTCTCTGTCTCTCTCTCTCTTTCCTTCTCTCTCTCTCTCTCTGTCTCTGTCTCTGTCTCTCTCTCTCTTTCCTTCTCTCTCTCTCTCTGTCTGAGTCTCTGTCTCTGTCTCTCTCTTTCCTTCTCTCTCTCTCTCTCGCTCTCTCTCTGTCTCTGTCTCTCTCTCTTTCCTTCTCTCTCTGTCTCTGTCTCTCTCTCTCTTTCCTCTTTCTCTCTCTCTGTCACAGTCTCTGTCTCTCTCTCTCTTTCCTTCTCTCTGTCTCTGTCTCAGTCTCTGTCTCTCTCTCTCTTTCCTTCTCTATCTCTCTCTGTCTCAGTCTCTGTCTCTGTCTCTCTCTCTTTCCTTCTCTCTCCTCTCTCTGTCTCTGTCTCTGTCTCTCTCTCTCTTTCCTTCTCTCTGTCTCTGTCCCAGTCTCTGTCTCTCTCTCTTTCCTTCTCTCTCTCTCTCTCTCTCTCTCAGTCTCTGTCTCTCTCTCTTTCATTCTCTCTCTCTCTCTCTGTCTCAGTCTCTGTCTCTCTCTCTCTTTCCTTCTCTCTGTCTCTGTCTCAGTCTCTGTCTCTCTCTCTTTCCTTCTCTATCTCTCTCTGTCTCAGTCTCTGTCTCTGTCTCTCTCTCTTTCCTTCTCTCTCCTCTCTCTGTCTCTGTCTCTGTCTCTCTCTCTCTTTCCTTCTCTCTGTCTCTGTCCCAGTCTCTGTCTCTCTCTCTTTCCTTCTCTCTCTCTCTGTCTCAGTCTCTGTCTCTCTCTCTCTTTCCTTCTCTCTCTCTGTCTCAGTCTCTGTCTCTCTCTCTCTTTCCTTCTCTCTCTCTCTGTCTCAGTCTCTCTCTCTCTCTTTCCTTCTCTCTGTCTCTGTCTCTCTCTCTCTTTCATTCTCTCTCTCTCTGTCTCAGTCTCGGTCTCTCTCTCTCTTTCCTTCTCTCTCTGTCTCTGTCTCTCTCTCTTTCCTACTTTCTCTCTCTCTGTCTCAGTCTCTGTCTCTCTCTCTCTTCCCTTCTCTCTCTGTCTCTGCCTCTCTCTCTCTTTCCTTCTCTCTCTCTCTGTCTCAGTCTCTGTCTCTCTCTCTCTTCCCTTCTCTCTCTGTCTCAGTCTCTGTCTCTCTTTCCTTCTCCTTCTCTCAGTCTCTGTCTCTGTCTCTCTCTCCCCTTCTCTCTGTCTCTGTCTCTCTCTCTTTCCTTCTCTCTGTCTCTGTCTCAGTCTCTGTCTCTCTCTCTCTTTCCTTCTCTCTGTCTCTATCTCAGTCTCTGTCTCTCTCTCTCTTCCCTTCTCTCTCTGTCTCTGTCTCTCTCTCTCTTTCCTTCTCTCTCTCTGTCTCAGTCTCTGTCTCTCTCTCTCTTTCCTTCTCTCTCTGTCTCAGTCTCTGTCTCTCTTTCCTTCTCCTTCTCTCAGTCTCTGTCTCTGTCTCTCTCTCTTTCCTTCTCTCTGTCTCTGTCTCTCTCTCTTTCCTTCTCTCTCTATCTCAGTCTCTGTCTCTCTCTCTCTTCCCTTCTCTCTCTGTCTCTGTCTCTCTCTCTCTTTCCTTCTCTCTCTCTCTGTCTCAGTCTCTGTCTCTCTTTCCTTCTCCTTCTCTCAGTCTCTGTCTCTGTCGCTCTCTCTTTCCTTCTCTCTGTCTCTGTCTCTCTCTCTTTCCTTCTCTCTCTGTCTCAGTCCCTGTCTCTCTCTCTTTCCTTCTCTCTGTCTCTGTCTCAGTCTCTGTCTCTCTCTCTCCTTCCTTCTCTCTCTCTCTGTCTCAGTCTCTGTCTCTCTCTCTCTTCCCTTCTCTCTCTGTCTCAGTCTCTGTCTCTCTTTCCTTCTCCTTCTCTCAGTCTCTGTCTCTGTCTCTGTCTCTCTTCCCTTCTCTCTCTGTCTCAGTCTCTGTCTCTCTTTCCTTCTCCTTCTCTCAGTCTCTGTCTCTGTCTCACTCTCTTTCCTTCTCTCTGTCTCTGTCTCTCTCTCTTTCCTTCTCTCTGTCTCTGTCTCTGTCTCTCTTCCCTTCTCTCTCTGTCTCAGTCTCTGTCTCTCTTTCCTTCTCCTTCTCTCAGTCTCTGTCTCTGTCTCACTCTCTTTCCTTCTCTCTGTCTCTGTCTCTCTCTCTTTCCTTCTCTCTCTGTCTCAGTCCCTGTCTCTCTCTCTTTCCTTCTCTCTCTGTCTCTGTCTCAGTCTCTGGTTGTCTCTCTCTGTCTCTGTCTCTTCCCTTCTCTCTCTGTCTCTGTCTCTCTCTTTCCTTCTCTCTCTGTCTCTGTCTGTCTGTCTGTCTGTCTGTCTGTCTGTCTGTCTGTCTGTCTGTCTGTCTGTCTGTCTGTCTGTCTGTCTGTCTGTCTGTCTGTCTGTCTGTCTGTCTGTCTGTCTATTTGTCTGTCTCTCTCTTTTTCTCAACTTCAATTCAATTCAAGGGGCTTTATTAGCATGGTGAACATATGTTAACATTGCCAAAGCAAGTTAAATAGATAATAAACTAAAGTTAAATAAACAATAAAAAATGTACAGTAAGCATTACACTCACAGAAGTTCCAAAGGAATAAAGACATTACATTTGTAATATTATGTTTATATACAGTTGCTGTAACTAGCATATATAAAGTACAGGTTGTATACAGGTTGTATATAGGTTGTATTTACAGTGGTGTTTGTTCTTCACTGGTTGCCCTTTTCTTGTGGCAACAGGTCACAAATATTTATTCTGTGATGGCACACTGTGGAATAGATACGGGAGGTTATCAACATTGGATTTGTTATTGAAATCTTTGTGGACCTGTGTAATCCCCTCCCCCTTTTTCTTGTTTTCTCTCTCTCTTTTTGAGCTATAAATGTATTTATGTATTTATTTCATATTTGGAAATATTTCTTCTTGATAACCCTTGAATCACAGAAGAAGGAATTGAAGGCTAGGCTATTAGCTCTCTGACTGGGCTGTCACCACCACTACATACTAGCTCTCTGACTGGGCTGTCACCACCACTACATACTAGCTCTCTGACTGGGCTGTCACCACCACTACATACTAGCTCTCTGACTGGGCTGTCACCACCACTACATACTAGCTCTCTGACTGGGCTGTCACCACCACTACATACTAGCTCTCTGA